>NW_026863230.1:0-215523 GCF_026571515.1 Ruditapes philippinarum
TATATAAAGGATATTTGTTTGTTTGTGTGTAAGATGAAATTTTATTTCCTCGAGTGAGCTTTAAAAACAGTATAAATACACAACAAACAAACAAAATTTCTTTTTATTTTATGCTTAAAAACAAGTTTAAATGAAATTTCCTCAATATTAACTTTACTTTTACACTGGTAGCCTCATTTTAGTCGACTTACAAAAAGTTTTTAGCTGAAAAACAAGTTCGACAATCAACGTTAAATGCCGATAATATTATTTATTTTATTCCAAAAACATGAATGATCCCTTGTTTTAAAAATTGAATCAAACAATTCTTATAGAAGTAAAGGTCACAACATCCGACCTTATGTCCGTTACTTACGGCGACTTTATATTAAACCAGACTTTCAGTTATATAAGCGGCCGCAATAATTTAAAGTTGTGTATTTCACATGAGGAAAAAAAGTGCTTGATTCAGAGGGATATCATTTGGATTTGTTAATCATATATCTTATTATAAGAACGGAAACTTATTTGAGGTTGTTACACACAATAAATAATTTTGGCAGATGTGTAAATATTCAAAAAGCGGGTACGAATTAGGAAAACATGGAATTGTTGGAAGGCTGTCTTATGAACGCTTGGTTGTTTACTTATTCTTCGGGCCGATGACTGTCTTTGGAGGATACTTAAATATTCCCAAAAGTCATTAAGAGCAGTTCTGCATATGGAAGAAAGTGTATTTTCCAGACTGTAAAAATGAAACAAAAAAATTAGAGACGATACAGTAAAGACTTTCTCAGTGACCCCCTGTTTATAGCGACGTTCTGTCTTTAGTGACCATAGTTAGGTGCGCCGAACAGTTTTTACTATATAAATGGTCTGTATGTAGCGACTCCCTGTCTAGTCCGTACAACGACCGTGATTTAGTGTCTCCCATTACGGTATATAGACCGTGCATAGCGACTTTTGCAAGGGGAGTAACTCGAATAAACCTATTTTATTGTATTGTTGGAGTTATTCGTCCTGTGCGAATTGCATTGTGGTTAAAATGGCGGCGAAAAGAAAATTCCTTTCGTTAGAGGAAAAATGTAGTGCCATAAAACTGCTTGAAAATGGCATGCCGGCCTATAAAGTTGCAGAACAACTTGGCGTTGGAAAAACGCAGATTCAAAACTTACGGAAACGAAAATCGGAGGTCATGACTGATGTGGAGAACAATGTTCCTTTATCAACAAAACGACGTCGACATTGTACAGGTAACAGAGTATTCATTTGGAAAATAAAAAAAACTTTACTGATTTCGTGGTTTGTTGAATGCATTAATAGCGAAATGGCGAGATCAAGTGTTCTTAGCCTATGAATCACTAGAAATAAAAATAAACACTTGTTCTTGAATTGTGTTTGAACACTTGTTTGTTAGAATTTATTGTGTATGCATGTAGGCTACATGTATTTTTTTCTTACCAATATACCTTTATAATTCACAGGCAATGAGGATATCAATCACCTAACTTATGAAGGGTTCAAAGATGCAGTTAGTCGGAGAATTCCGGTTACAGGTCCAATGCTTCAAACCAAAGCTTCCGAGTTTGCCAAGCAACTTAATGTAGACACTTTTAAAGCTTCTAAAGGTTGGCTGCAAAGTTTTAACACCAGAAATAATATATCTTTTGGTACAATGAGTGGCGAAAGGGGAGATGTAAAAGAACAAACTGTTTCGGATTGGAAAAAAAATTTCCCAATTTATGTGAAGGTTATGAGGAAAAGGACATTTTCAATATGGATGAATCTGGGCTATTTTTTAAAGACACCCTTCGCAAAACATTACATTTTCAATCTCAAGACTGTGCAGGTGGCAAGAGATCCAAAGATCGCATAACTATAGCCTTGTGTTCGAGCATGCTTGGGGAAAAACTGAAAGCATTAGTGATTGGTAAATATCGAAGCCCAAGATGTTTCGGAAGGATTGATCCTAAAATGTTGCCTGTTCATTACTACCACAACAAAAAAGCATGGATGACAAGCTATATCTATGAAGATTTCCTGAAAACAATTAATAGACAAATGAAAAATGAAAAAAAGAAACATTTTGTTGTTTGTGGACAATGCCCCTAGCCACCCAAATTTATCATTTAGCAACATGAAGGTTGTGTATTTCCCACCTAATACAACCTCCAGAACCCAGCCGATGGATCAAGGAATCATCCAAACTACCAAACTGAAATTCAGAAAACGTCAGGTAAAGTAAAAAAAAATTATTTGAATACAGTACAATTCATTAATTTGTTTGTAATTTTTAATGTGTCAATAATTATGTTTGTTAAAAATCATTTAATACAGTTAGGCTAGTCCCTAACAATTAATTTACACTCATGACAGTGTTTTGTTATTTTTCTTTTGCAAGAGTTTTTCACACTTCTGCTATTGTTATCGTTGCAGCTATTACACCTTACCAAAGAAATAGACAGGCATCCAACAGCAACAGGCACAGATCTCCTAAAACAGATTACCATCTTGGATGCCATTTATTGGTTAAAAAAATCATGGAATGAAGTTGAGGGCTCAACAATTAAAAGGTGTTTTGAAAAGTCTGGCTTTGGGACAGCTTCTGCACAGTTGCTGGATGGAGATTCTACATCATTAGACAGGACAGATCAAGAACCATCTGTGAATGATCAAGCCGGTGATGACAATGACGATGATGATGTGCCACTTGCATCATTAAAACTAGCATATGAGCTGTTCGGCTGTTCTTACAAAGAACTGTCATCCATTGACAAGCTTGTGCACACATGTGACACCAATGCTATGGATTGGAGTTTGAATCCACATGACATTCTCAAAAATCAAAGAAATCAAAACGGTTCCATCTCGAGTGATGAGGAAGAGACTCCTGACTTGCAAACTGCAACTTCAAGCATTTCACTCAGTGATGCTCATGATATGGTCACCAAACTCAAACTTTTTACTGTCAAGTCTGGAAATGTATCTCTCATGAACACAATTGATGAGTTGAATGAACAACTGACACTAATGTCTGTGATGAAATTAAAACAAACAAAAATCAGTGATTTTTTTAATAAGCAGAGAACAAATTGAACAACATTTTTTCCTAACAATTTTTATTACATGTATATCAAAAGAATACTTAATCTTTATTTAGTTTAATTTTTATTCTACTGTATGTGTATAATTGTAGATAGTGTGTTTTATCAGTTAAATTGATTTTAAATAATGTATTTGTTACAAACAGCTTTATCAATATAAACAAGCAATTATCATAGTATTGCAAGCAATCCATAAGTCCCCTACCGGTAAGAGCCCAAGCAACATTCTGAAGGGCCATTCACTTAGGTTCCTATTTAAAGTAAATTTGTTGAAAAAGTTCTTTAAAAGTGATCGCAGGAAACAGTTTTTATGTACAGACAGACAGACTGAAGGACACTCTAAAGTTATTTTTTAAACATCCCTGTTATCAAAATATAACATTTTTAAAATCCTGTCATGATTGAAGAAGTTGGAGTAAAAATTACCAATTTCTCAAAAAAAAGTCTAAGTTCAAAAAGGGCATAATTCTGGAAATAGTCTTGCTAGAGTATTGAACACTCACAAATGTTGAGTGACAATAAGAAACATTTATAAGAAGTTTGAAGTAGATACATTCAGAAAAAGAAGTTATTAAAAAAAACAATGTTTTTTTCATGAAAATTTTAAGTTCAAGGGAGGTAATTCTGATAAATTTTGTACTAGAGTTGTAAACCTTGTCACATATGATGTGGTTGATGACAAGCAACTTATATTTAAAGTTGAAGAAAATACCTTAAGAAATAAAGAACTTATAGTGAAAAAACTTAAAAACTAGAATAAGAAATCTTGAAATTCAGTCTATTTGTTGCCATAGCAACCAGAATTTCAACATAGGAAGATAAGAAAAGAAAGTGCATAATTTCCATACTGCCATCTACCCATATGTCAAGTTTCATAAATAAATTTTCAGTACTTTTTGTGTTATCACTGGATCCAGGTTATGTGTAAAAATTTTCCATATTTTCAGTCTATTTGTTGCCATAGCAACCAGAATTTTCAACATAGGAAGAAAAGAAAAAGACGTGCATAATCTCCATACTGCCATCTATCCATATATCAAGTTTCATAAAAATATTCAGTACTTTTTTTGCGTTATCGCGGGATCCAGTTTATGTGTAAAATTTGTCATATTTTCAGTCTATTTGTTGCCATAGCAACCAGAATTTTTCAACATAGGAAGAAAAGAAAAAGACGTGCATAATCTCCATACTGCCATCTATCCATATATCAAGTTTCATTAAAATATTTTCAGTACTTTTTGCGTTATCGCGGGATCCAGTTTTGTGGACGGACGGACTGACGGACGGACAGACGGACGGACTGACGGACGGACGGACAGACGGACGGAGGGTAAACCTAAAGTCCCCTCCGGTAAACCGGTAGGGGACTAATAACATTTTTAATCTATAAGTTACTTTTAAATTTTTAAATACTAAATACTTAAATACTTATACTATGTCTTACTTCATATTCTTAACAAAGTATGCATGTTATTTTAATATTGTCTTGTTTTTTATAAATGATAAAATTATGTGATATGCTTAATATGTGTTTAATATAAATAAAAATGTAAATAAATCCTAAGTATGGTACTATCCTGCTTTTCAACAAAATATTGGCAAAATATGTTCATATAATCAAATTATGTAGAGACTGTTAACAGTGACTTCCTGTCTATAGTGACTTTTTTTCTTTTCTCCCATCGAAGGTCACTGTAAACAGTTTTTACTGTATTTGGTGATTGATGATTTGAATGAATTGAAGTAAAAGTTTTCTATGCATTACTTTTGAATTTTAAATTATTTATAAATTCCATCTTTGCTTTTCTCCAAACAGCCCTGACAATGTCAGAATTGTCAGCAAAAATAACATTGAGGTACCACATTGGGAAAATCTTAAAACAGTAGTTTCGTCATTGAAAAGTGTGAAATTATATTTTTATAATTTTCATTGTGAAATTATCAAATATAATTATCTTTGCCTATTTTGCAAATGACAAAATGAAAATCATAAATGGATAATCGCTACCTGGAAATAGACTTGTAATGTTATCCGAAACTTACGCTTGTCAGTAAATAATGTGTTTAAGATGTATCTTTGCCTTCATTCTCCCTAGTAAATTGTAATATTTACAACAGCAGTTGTGTGTATGTTTACCCTCTGTAGTCGCCTGACAGGCTTGTAGATACATTGTATAACATTTAATGACCGCGAAAGTATAGAAGAGCACTATAAAACACACAATGATTGAGAGAACTATCATAAAGTATTCTAAGGGTTAAAAGAGATGTCATTATTTATCATAACGAATAAGAACAATTAACCACAACACTTAATGCGCGAGGGGAATTATATTTGATAAAAAAACTTTCTTTTATACCGCATATTAAACATTTGAAAACTAAATGCCTAAAAGCTTTAAATTAACTTAAGGTTTTATCAAGTACAAATTGCGGATCAAATTCTTCCACATTACTGAAACTATACAGAAGTCTTATCCGATCAAAATTAGATTATGGTTCTGTAGTATATGGGTCTGCAAGAAAATCATATCTTCAAATGCTAGATACCATACATCACCAGGGTTTACGTTTAGCTTTAGGCGCTTTTCGCACTTCACCTGTAGAAAATCTATATGCGGAAGCTGGGGAACCATCGCTTTATCTTCGTCGTAAAAAGCTATCACTTCAATATGCAACTAGAATTTCATCTAATAGAAAACATCCAGCTAAAAATATTATTTTCAAACCAAGTTATACTGAAAAATTTGTTAACAAACCAAAGGAAATTAAACCATTAGGCCTTCGTTTAAAAGATGATTTAGACAAACTTAAAAATTAATCCAGACAGTATCCTTCAAAATGACGATGAGGATGTTCCACCTTGGACTTATAATTCCCCGGAAATAAATATTAACCTTTCAAATATAAAAAAGGCATCAAATTCACCTGAATATTTCAAAGAGAAGTTTCTAGCAATTAAGGAAGAACATGAAGATTTTTATACATATTTATACGGACGGTTCAAAAAGAAGGTTGCAAAGTAGGTGCGGCTGTGTTTGAAAATAATTTTACATCTAGTATGAGGTTACCAGATAATGCATCAATTTTTACTGCTGAAGCAAAAGCTATTAATTTAGCATTGTCATACATAGCGCAGCATACCCACGATAAATTTGTGATATTGTCTGACTCGCTTTCTGTTTTAATATCCATTAAAAATAAAAAATCTGACAATATTATGGTAAAGAAACTTCTTTTACGACTTCATAATATACTAAAAACAAAATATGTTAAATTATATTGGATTCCAAGCCATGTAGGAATACGAGGAAATGAAAAAGTAGATGCTTTAGCTAAACAATCATTAAATTTTCGAAAAACTGACTTATTGTTACCTGCTTGTGATTTTAGACCAGCTATAAATAAACTCGTATCATCTGAATGGAAAGCAAATTGGGACAATGCCGTTTTTAATAAACTTCACGATATAAACCGATTTCTTGATATGTCACCATCTCTATCTCTGTCAAACCGCCGTGATCAAACAGTTCTTCTTCGATGCCGAATTGGACACACTAAAATTACCCACTCTTATCTCCTCACAAATGACAATGCCCCTTTCTGTGTAGGTTGTAATGAAAATTTTACTGTCAAACATTTTCTTCTTGAATGTCATGATTTTTCACAGGCCCGTTATAGATTTTATTCTGTAAATTCACTCAAAGAACTTTTTAATACAATTCCATCAAAGAACATAATTGATTATTTAAAAGAGATAAATTTGTATTCTAGGATCTAATTTGCTCATTTCTATTGTCATTAACAATGTTTTACATAATATTTTAAGCCTATTATAGCACTCGGCACGATATGGCCAGTTATGTGTTGACGTGCCGTAAAAATCCAAACAAACAAACAAACAATAATGCGCGAGGGATCTATTAAATGTTATCGTAAATGACATTTAGTCTCGGCAAAACAATATAAAACATTTAGATAATTGTTGTACATGCATATTATCCTAATGATTGACAGATGTGTCATTTTTATCCTAATGGATAAGAGCAATGAATCAAAAACAATAAAACACTAAATGAGCGAGGAAACTATCAGATAATTATCCCTAGGGTTGAGAGAGAAGTCATTTTGTTTGCTAATGGGTGGAAGCAAGCAGCTATGAACCTTATAATGAGTTAGAGAATTATTATAGAAAAGAACATTATTTCTTCAAAAGTACATTGGATGTCAAGCTTAGGGTTTATCTTTTGAATCCTGAGTCGGTCCAGGCCTTTAGCCTTTGTTTGAGGGTGGAAAATACGATTCGAATAAAAAATTATAATAGTTCCTCACTCATTATGTGTTACATGGTGCTTATCGCACAATTCAATTGTAGAGAAGCATAATTTATATAATCATGTCAGTATTTCAACATATATGTTTATATACATACGATATTCTCATTCTGGACCAGTACTCAGCGGGAGATCCCCGGAAAGACAAACATGAGGATGTATACTTTGTGATTGATCAGTAAATTTAATTTCAACACATATGTGTGCGTTTTCGTGTAATTGTCAATAACAACATAGATTATTAAAGATTTTCAGACTGACAGGCTATATCACCTTAGAGAATCCTCTTGCTGAACTTATCATTGTAAAGAAGTTATGATTAATGACTGATTTGAGTTTTGTTGTTGTTTGTGTTTAAAACCATGTTTTGTTGTGTTTTGTATATAAAACCATTATATGACAAGTCATATTAAAGAATATATTTTGTTCATTCCGTATGCACTGCTTCCGCTTCTTAGACAATTGTTATTCCTAAACCAAAATGTCGGAATTGCTCTGTTTTCTGGCCTTGTCATCTTGTTGTTATGTCGCTAGCGAAACATGCCCATTGGCAGGTTGTCTCGCGGTGTGTGGCGCATGACATTGTCGCTTGACTCAAATGGAAGAAAGGGCTTAATTATGTTCTGTTGCTGGCGACAACGACTCGAGCCATGCGGTAACACAGTAAGAAGTCATTCCTTCGATATAAGCCAAGCGACATGGGGACATGTTTTGTGGTGCCAAGCTAAAATAATGCGATAAACGACAACGCAACGTGCGAAAGTGTAACATATCAGCCACCATTTAAATGACAAGAAAGAGGTCAAAATATGCAAACACTCCTTACTGTGTTAGTCTTTGTTTTTTTTTGTTTTGGGTTTTACGTCACATCGACACAGTATAGGTCATATCGCGACGTTCCAGCTTTACTGGTGAAGGAATACCTAAGGTGCCCTTCCGTGCATTATTTCAGGCACGAACGGGCACCTGAGTAGAACCACCGACGTTCCGTAAGCTAGCTGGATAGCTTCCTCACATGAAAGAATCCAAATTCCCTGTCGGGATTCGAACCCACAGCGGTGAGGGGCAAGTGGTTTGAAGTAAACGACCTTAACCACTCAGCACGGTACTGTGTTAGTCATACAGTAAACATATGGTGATAAATACTGAAAAATCAGTCATCAATTGTTCACAACTGTCATGAAAATTATTACTTAAAACTTGAATTTCTAAGCTGATTTCCTTAAAAGTATTTTGGCTCATCTTGTGTAAATTAGTCGTTTTTTTAAATGTGTATTAAATATTTTCCAAAAAAGAATATTGATGATACATTGATATTTTAATTCTATCAAACATATTCCAATGATACATATAATCATGCTTATTATTATGTGTTCCCAATCTTTAAAAAAATCCTAATCAAAATAAAATTTGGAATATCCAAAGCAATAATGTTAGTTATTAATTAAGTTCATTCCGGTATCGTAACATACAGATGTGTTTGATTGTACATATGCATGTGTGTGTTTTTTTTTTGTTTTTTTTTTTGGTAGAGTACAATACATTTTTTTTCTATAATTTAGGAAGATTTCGCTGTTGCAAAACTTGATTTTGCCTAATTTGATCAGCAAAATTTCCTAAATGATGACCTAGGCAATTTGTCGTCTCATCAAAGGTTGATAAAGGGCTTGTTTATTTCTAGCAGCAGGGAAGAAGATGAAAATTAAACTGTTTTTACTTAGTTCTTCAAGAAAGTTACAGGCTTTATGATCATGCATTAAAGCACAAGTCATATTTATAAAGTTATTTTATCAACCTTTTAACTTTCAACTTGTAAATTTCCCAAAATAGCCTCATTTTTTCCCATTTAATGTCTTTTCTCAAATTACCTAAATTTCGGCTCACATATTTTATGTGCACTCTGACACATTCTTCAGAATTTAACTGAATAACAGGATATTTATTCTCACTTATGAATTATTAAAAAAGATTACTTTTCTAAGGATAGGAAGCTGCTTTAGGTTTGATTTAATGTGTTTTAATTTCATGGAATGCCACGGAAGTGTCACATTGAAGGTTCCATGATAACCGCCGTATGAACACATCTGCGGATGTTTCTAAATTCAAAATTTACTATTTCACGTTTAAATGTTGAATTCTGCTTAAGCCGGTGCTAGGGGGCGTGGACGGTAACTTGCACTTTCCAGTACCGTCCATGAACAGGCTCAATCAAACCGAGCCTGCAACATTTTCAATTTTGCCGTGTTGGGCTTTCTTTAGGGATTCTGTATTTATCTATTTGATTTAATGTGACACAATATAGTACTGAATGGGAAAAAGGCAATTCTTAACATTAACATTTTAATTCTATATGTACTCAAACAGAAATACATTTATTCATAATTACAGGTAGTTTAATATACAATTAAACTCTCTGTACAATAGAATTTAATAGAGGTTTATATGTAGAGAAGCGGTGATGGACTGTGTTAAAAGTTTATGTACACTGAAGAATTATTGCACTTCTAGCAGGAGAATACCCTTTGGTTGAATACTGTTTATACGGTGATAGATTTAAGTGGTTTTGGGGAGGCATTTGTTGTGATTGTTTAATAAGTTTATATCAATGATAAAGAGATAGCTTATAATTTGTTGAAGTTAGGCATCAGTAGTTGAAAAAAGTTATAACGGGTGTCCAGTTGGTTATTAATAAAAGTGCATGTGATAATTGAATAGATAGTTTTTGCCACCGTTGCTCAGTTGGTTGTTTTCTTAAAGTTTACATAGTTGTTAAACACTACAAGAAGATTAATATCGGTGCCCTGGTTGTAACTGTTATTGCAAGTTCATTGCCGGTGCCCGGTAGGTGCCATTGTTATATAGAGATTGGATTTGGAAAAACTATTGTCTGTGCTTCAGTGGTACACAATTTTGGTGAGTAATAACAGTTTACTTAACGGGTTTCGTAGAAGTTGATTATTTTATTGAGAATAGTAATCCATCATTTAGCAATTCTGGATTATGAGAAATGGGTAACATTGGGAGAGAGGCTTGGGTTGAAGGACGGGATTTACGTGATTATGTTCAAAAGAAAAAATCAGAATATCTTGATAGAGAAGTGAGAAATATTAGACGTGAAGAAGATAAACGGCGATTTAAGGCAGAGCGTTTAGAAAAAGAAGCTGAACGTGAGGAAGGGCGACGGCGTTTTGAGGCCAAGCGTCTAGAAAAAAGAAGCCGAACGTGAGGAAAAGAAACGTTTATTTCAAGCTGAAGTAGAGATGAAAATGAAAGAAGCAAGAAATAGAATTAATGAAGTTACAAATCGAGGCTGGGGATCGCCTTGATACCCCACCTAGCACCGGTTTGAGGCCAAGATTGCCTAAATTTAAAGAGTCTAAAGATGATATTCATGCTGATATAGAGCGTTTTGAAAGATTCTCTGTTAGTCTAGGATGGAAAGAAGATACATGGGCAATAAGTTTAAGTTCGTTATTAACGGGAAAAAGTCTTGAAGTTTACATTATTGCTCCTGGGCAAGCATCAGATTATCAAGAATTAAAAACAGCAGTTTTGAAAAGATACCAATTAACAGAAGACGGTGGCGTGAGGGATGTTGCACGTATTCATTATCCCTCATGTACAGACTCAATCAAACCGAGTCTGCAATTCTCTCGTAATTTTGTTGTGATTAATGCTTCCGAGGGATCACTTTGTTTCCAGATTTTTATACTTCACAACAGCAGGTGTCAAGTGCTGTGTGGCAGCTGTAAAAAGTTGCCCCGTACTTCACTTCAGTGTTGTTATATTTTTCTGGTCCTTCGGGATCATTGATGCCAGCACTATTGAGTGTTGAGAATCGAGTACCGCTCAAGCCGGTGCTACGGGGCGTGAGGGATGTTGCACGTATTCATTATCCCTCATGTACAGACTCAATCAAACCGAGTCTGCAATTCTCTCGTAATTTTGTTGTGATTAATGCTTCCGAGGGATCACTTTGTTTCCAGATTTTTTTTTCAGAAATAAATTTAGAGAGAGCAAGCCGGAACAAGGGGAGACTGTAAATCAATTTATGGATCGCTTAGATAGGTACTAAATAGGAACTAGATAGGTTCTAAATTCAAAATTTTTACCATTTCATGTTTAAATGTTGAATTCTGCTTAAGCCGGTGCTAGGGGGCGTGGACGGTAACTTGCACTTTCCAGTACCGTCCATGAACAGGCTCAATCAAACCGAGCATGCAACATTTTCAATTTTGCCGTGTTGGGCTTTCTTTAGGGATTCTGTATTTATCTATTTTAAGATCACATCCGTGTTATTTGTGCCGTGTGGCGGCTGTAAAAAGTCTCCCCGTACATTTAATCAATGATGTTATATTTTCGATCCTTGAAGATCGTTCAGCACGACATTATTGTTGTGCTTGTAGTATTTTTAGTTTCAACTTTTCGGCATTTTCTAGTTGGGTGGTTCCAATATTCCTACTTGAATAATGTTGAATCACCCTTAGGATATGTTGCCTGCTTTTTAAATTGTCTTTTGACGTCTTGTCTGTGATACGCAGGCTTCATAACCTCTGATCCCCTTTCAAAATTCCATTTTATTTAGTTCCGCCCATTGTTTTCTCGTTTAGGGCACACGCTTTTTATTACTTGGGGACCATACGCTGCTTTTCATGGAATGGCACGGAAGTGTCACATTGAAGGTTCCATGATAACCGCCGTATGAACACATCTGCGGATGTTTCTAAATTCAAAATTTTTACCATTTCATGTTTAAATGTTGAATTCTGCTTAAGCCGGTGCTAGGGGGCGTGGACGGTAACTTGCACTTTCCAGTACCGTCCATGAACAGGCTCAATCAAACCGAGCCTGCAACATTTTCAATTTTGCCGTGTTGGGCTTTCTTTAGGGATTCTGTATTTATCTATTTTAAGATCACATCCGTGTTATTTGTGCCGTGTGGCGGCTGTAAAAAGTCTCCCCGTACATTTAATCAATGATGTTATATTTTCGATCCTTGAAGATCGTTCAGCACGACATTATTGTTGTGCTTGTGGTATTTTTAGTTTCAACTTTTCGGCATTTTCTAGTTGGGTGGTTCCAATATTCCTACTTGAATAATGTTGAATCACCCTTAGGATATGTTGCCTGCTTTTTAAATTGTCTTTTGACGTCTTATCTTTGATACGCAGGCTTCATAACCTCTGATCCCCTTTCAAAATTCCATTTTATTTAGTTCCGCCCATTGTTTTCTCGTTTAGGGCACACGCTTTTTATTACTTGGGGACCATACGCCGCTTTTCATGGAATGGCACGGAAGTGTCACATTGAAGGTTCCATGAGAACCGCCGTATGAACACATCTGCGGATGTTTCTAAATTCAATATTTTTACCATTTCATGTTTAAATGTTGAATTCTGCATAAGCCGGTGCTAGGGGCGTGGACGGTAACTTGCACTTTCCAGTACCGTCCATGAACAGGCTCAATCAAACCGAGCCTGCAACATTTTCAATTTTGCCGTGTTGGGCTTTCTTTAGGGATTCTGTATTTATCTATCTTTAGTGTATGGAGCTGCGGATACAGTAGATAAATTGAAAGATCTTATTATTAAAGAGCAATTTGTCAAAGTTTGTTCAACAGAGCTAGCTCTTTTTCTGAAGGAACGAAAGCCAATGGATCGTTTTGGCTGAACAATACTTAGAGGCTCATGGCGGTACGATTACAAATAGTAAAAGCTCAAAAGTTGCCAGTTTCTCAAATAAATCACCAATACGCCTTAATCAAGGTAGCCTATCGAAACCAATACAGCACTATTACAGAGAAAACAGAAAAGTTACATGCTTCATATGTAATAGAGAGGGTCATGTGGCCAGAGATTGTCGAGATCAGACTAAGAAAAGATATGGGGCTGCTACAATGTCATATGGAGAGCAAAATAGAAATAACTTTAAAACAAATCGAGATTCTTCACCAAGGAACTGGTGTTGAGGCCTGGAGAAAATAGACGTGATTGTAGATCAGATGATAAGAAAGTATCGGGGTCATGTAGGTCAATTTCTCCAACAAGTTCTTATGATGGTTGTTTTGAAGAGGGGAAACTTAAATTAGCCAATGGTAATTCTGTGCCTGTCATAACAAGTAGCTGTATAATTGAATCATTAGAAGGTGAACGTCAATTGGATCTGAAACTAGGATATGTTGGTAATCAAGAGGTGAAAGTTCTAAGAAACACTGGTTGCGAGTAAGCAGTAGTTAGAAAGAAGTAAGTGGAAGAAGATCAAATGCTGAATAAAAATTGTGTCATGATAGCAATAGATGGTCGGGCCAGGTTGGTGCCCATGGCAAAAATAGACATTGATACGCCTTATTATAATGGTGAAATAGAAGCTATGGTTTTATAGTCAGCAATTTGTGACTTTGTCTTGGGCAATATTCAGGGTGCACTTGATAAGCCAAATGAGAAGTGGGTTACCCGAGAAGTAACAAACATTGTGCTGTTGGCACTAGAGCATAGGCAGAAAAAGAGAAGAAAGTAATGAAACCTCTTAAAGTTGCAAAGGTCGAAGATAACAACGAAATTACGGTAGATGTTCTTAAGAAAGTACAATCAAATGACAATACGTTACAGCGTTTGTGGCAGTATGCTAAGGAAAATAATATCATAAAAACAAAAAGTGGTGACAAATTTAGATATGAAGTAGTAAAAGATGTGTTGTATAGAATATTTGAGACGGTGAAAGGTGATTTAAAGTCTGAAACAAGACAAATAGTTTTTCCTAGTAAATATCACAAAAGAGTTATTAGCTCATGAATCTATAGTGGGTGGGCATTTGTATGCACGCAAGACTTAAGACGGGATACAATCTAGTTTTCACTTGCCATGTATTTCTAGTGATATTACTAGATTTTGTCGTTCCTGTGATATTTGTCAGAAGACGGTGCCGAGGGGTAGACTTCAGAAAACTCCTTTAGGTGAAATGCCTAATATTGACACTCAGTTCCAGAGAATTGCTGTTGATATGATAGGGCCGATAACGCCTATATCGAAAAAGGAAAATAGGTACATATTAACAGTAGTTGATTATGCTACACGTTATCCAGAAGCTGTTGCTTTACCAAGAATTGAGACTGAAAATATAGCTGAAGCATTGTTAGATATTTTTGCAAGAGTAGGTTTCCCATCGGAAATACTGAGTGATAGAGGTAGTCAGCTCACATCACAACTTATTGTAGACTTTTTCCCTGAAACAGTATTTAACTACCCCTTACAATCAAAAATGTAATGGTCTTTGTGAGAGAACGAATGATATTTTAAAAACCATGTTGAAGAAAATGTGCCAAGAAAGACCTAAGGGTTGGGACATATATTTGTCTGCGGTTTGCATACAGAGAAGTCCCTCAGTCAGGTACAGGGTTCTTACCATTTTAACTTCTATATGGAAGAACTTTTAGAGGTCCCATGCAATAGAATAGATGAATACAGAATCCCTAAAGAAAGCCCAACACGGCAAAATTGAAAATGTTGCAGGCTCGGTTTGATTGAGCCTGTTCATGGACGGTACTGGAAAGTGCAAGTTACCGTCCACGCCCCCTAGCACCGCCTTAAGCAGAATTCAACATTTAAACATGAAATAGTAAAATTTTGAATTTAGAAACGTGAGAAAGGGGACAAACTTTTATTGCTCCTGCCGTCAACTCACAATAAACTAATTCCCTCTAGATCATTGCAAACTGTTTGCAAAGTGACAAATGAAAGAAACGAACATAAATATTTCAAATTGTTTAATCTGTTGTAAGTGACTTTGGATATGCCGACTGTTTCACAATACTTTTACTTAAAGTACAAACATTTATAGAATACAAATGTAACGTCAAAATATAAGCGTTATCATCTTCATTTCCAACATCATTAACAACATAAACATATGTAATACAAAAATCTTATTAACTTGGCGCAACTTTATCTCTAACGATTAGTTATTAGCTAATAGAATTAGAATTTTCTTAACTCATTATCGTCGGCTGTCCTAGCGCTGAATGACCACGTTGTACATTATACCCGAAAAATTCGTGCGCTACACAGCGCCACCTATTGCAAACAATTACAACGAAACAGGGGGAAATAATTATCTTCTAATTCACTGCGTTCAAACGCAGAAAATTATATGTTACAATGGAAAGATCCATTTGTTGTAAGTGAAGCAGTTAACAAGTTTGACTACAAAGTTAAAGAAGGTGACAGAATTGGAATGTACCACATAAATCTTCTGAAGAAATACGAAGAACGAGAAGATAGAATTTGTGAAAGTGTAGCTGTAATAGAAGCTGAAAATAATGATGATACTGGGGTAGTTGAGGATGAAAGTCTTTTAGAACTAGTAGACACACAGGGTGAAGAGACGTACAAAGATGTTAATGTTAATGATCAATTAACACTTGAACAAAAATCAGAAGTAAATGCGTTGCTTCAAGAATTTGAGGATATTTTTACTGATGTTCCTGGAACTACAGATCTTGAATTTCACAAGATTGAGTTGACTGACAAAACACCGATTCGTGTTAGACAATATACGATACCCTATGCAAAATTAAGAAAATGCTTGGATATGGTATCATCGAACCAGCAAATTCTGATTATTATTCTCCAATTGGTTTGGTGAAGAAAAAGGATAATATAAAATTCTGGAAACAAAGTGATCCCTCGGAAGCATTAATCACAACAAAATTACATAAGAAATGCAGACTCGATTTTGTATTGGCTTCAGACGACTCAACTCTGTAACAAAGTTTGATACAGAACCAATGGGTAATGTTGAGGATGTGATGACGAAACTAGGAGTCAAAGAAGCAACTGATATTGGTTGTAAGCTGGATACTACAGAAAATTCATTGCTTCATTTTCAGAAATTGCTTCACCCTTGACTGATCTTACGAAGAAAGGACAGCCAAATAAATTCTTATTGAAACCATAACTAAACCAGAAATATGGAAAAAGCTCTTACGACATTGAAGCAAGTATTTACAAGATCACCAATACTACGACTTCCAGACTTTGCAAAGTCATTTGTTTTGCAATGTGGTGCTTCAGATATCGGAGTTGGGGCTGCATTTCTTCAAAAGTTTGATGATGGTCTGCTTCCAATAGCTTACGCGAGTAAGAAATTGCTGAATAGAGAAAGAAACTACCCGGTTATCGAAAGGGAATGGTATTTGGAATAAAGAAGTTCAACAAATATTTGTACGGGAAAGAATTTGAGCTGCATACAGACCATGCTCCTTTAATGTGTATTCAGAAATGTAAAGTTGAAAGTGGCCGCTTATGAGATGGGCATTATATCTACAGAACTATAAGTTTAGAATAGTAGCTGCGAAAGGAAAGGACAACGTGTGTGCAGATTACCTAAGTAGACTCGATACTTGAAAATAGACATTATAGATTATTCATTTTCTTTGAAAACAGTGGAGTGTTTTTTTGAGTAGGGGGCTGTCAGAATAATCATACAGTTTTACTGTAGATTTTTTTTTACAACGAGTCAGCGATACACGGAAGTGTATCAGATTTCAACGTACAGTTTCATTTATAAACCTGTTGCTGGGAGTAAAAAATATACCTACATTTAAAGGTCAAATCGTTTAAGCTTGCAAATATGCTAGGTTTAAGAGCGAGGTTTGGTGCACCATTAACCGGTTTAAACTCCCCAGCAGTCATTATTATGCTGCTGACCGTTCCAAGGCGGCGCCCCACTGTGTTCCTCAGATGTGTGTCTATATTGTTTCATACATTTTGGTGACACTTTTGCTTGTGTCCCTTGTTGTTTTCTCGTCTACGGTAAGTATCTTCCCCATTGCATTTAGTTTTTATTTCTTTGATTAACCCCGGTCTCCTGTCCACTTCCCCTTTGTGGGCCTATTATTATTTTCTTTGAATTCCTAATCAGTTACAAATTATTTATCATTTAATGATTAACCTGTCCGTGCTCTGTCTTTGCCCTGTCTTGTTTTTGTTTGGAGTCCGCCTGGGCTCCTTGCCATTGGATCTTGTTGCTGGGTCGTATGGGGGTTGTGTTCATTGAACGCCGCCTTTCCTTGTTGATCTTGTTTATCATATTTTGAGATTTTACATCAGTTAGTTTAGGAGAGACACGCTGATAGTGTGTAGCGTTTATTTATTATTTTGTTGAGAAGAGAATTTTGTTGTTTTGAAGGGAGTTTTGTTGACTTGTTGAAGTTGGTGGAATATAATTGTGGTGATCTTAATTGATCAGGGTTTATTGGTTGTAATTAGCTGTTTTGGTTGTTGAGTTATACTTGTTTGTGAAGATATAACTGGTTGATATTGGTTGAATGTTTGTCTGGTCAATATTATATTTGTTGATGCTTTTTTTCGGGGATATATGTAAATATTGGGTGCTTTAGTTTAATTTGTTTTCTGATGCTGATTAGATTGTGTGAAGTTAATATTGTTGGATGAATGTTTGTGGTCATTATTGTTGTGCTTGTAGCAACATTTACAGTTTTGTCGTGTTGGGCTTTCTTTAGGGATTCTGTATTTATCTATTTTATACTGTATCTTAGAGTTGTAAAAATATTCATTTTTGTGTTCTTCATTTTGTGGTGATTTTATTGTTTTGTTTGGTCATTAGTTGTTTAGAGCTTGGGCTCGCAAGATGTCTAGTATTGTTTCGTATAAAAGACGTATACGTGAAAAGATATTTCGTATAAGTGGCTGATAAATGATGTGTATTTGTTTTGGGTGTAAATAATGATCTGAGTTCTTTGTTTTTGGGTGTAAATAATAGTTGTTTGTTGTTTAAATGTATATATCGATTTGAGATAGAAAAAGATATAATACCTAAAATATAGTGTTAACTAAACAATTACATGCTAGTTTTCCAAATGAGAATATTTCAATTTTATGTCAGGTGGTGCTGCCCAGCCTCCATATCTTGGAAATTGGTTTTAGTGTTTATTACTAAATCTTTCCTTAGATTAAATAACATCAAGGCAGTCGTTTCTCCTGACAATTTTGCATTTGAGTGGTGTGACTAGTGGGAAAGATAAAACAGGTTGAAAGTTGAAAAAAGGATGTCAGTCATACAGTCACAAGAACACAAAATGATTTTGTTTTCATTTATGTATTTTTCACGGTTATGAAGCCTGCATATCACAGATAGGACGTCAAAAGACAAATTTAAAAAGGAGGCCACATATCCTAAGGTTGATTATACAGTATTCAAGTGAGGAATACTGGAAACACCAAACAAGAAAAAGCCGAATAGAAAGAACTAAATAACCACAAGCACAACAATAATGTCGTGCTGAACGATTTTTAAGGATCGGAAATATAACATCTCTGATTAAATGGAGGACCCCAAACAAAAACAGGAAAGGGCACAAGGCAGAGCACGGGCAGGCAAACCATTACATAAAAATAAATAACAAGAATTTGTAACAGAGTTACCAACGTACCCCGCCTCGGGGAAGTTTTATATGAAGCACAAAATTGTGCAACATTTAATTGTATTTCAAAAGATTGAGGTATAGATTTGAGGACTTTCAGTCAAAAAATATGATCTATGTTAGATCTGCCAATGCAACAATAAATTTATGAAAGAAATACTAGTTAAATGAAACACAGAATTTAAAATTCTATTATGTTAACCTTTGACCTCTAAGTGTGACCTTGACCTTAGAGGAAGGGGTGCAGGTGTTGTGCATGTCATATTGTCTTATTAATATTACTATTTGTGCCAAGTATTTTCAAAATCCCTTGAACTATGTAGAAGTTATAGACGGGACACAAAATAAACCATATAACAGACTCAGTGTTAACCTGTCACCTCTAAGTGTGACCTTGACCTTGCCGGTAGGGGTGCAGGTGTTGTACCTGACATATTGTCTTATTATTGTGACTATTTGTGCCTAGATATTTCAAAATCCTGAAGAAGTTCTAGATCAGAGACAAAATATACCCTTAAACGGACTTTGATAACTTTTGACCTCTAAGGGTGACCTTGAACTTGAAGGTAGGTGTTGCGCATGACACAATGTCTTATTATAGTGACTATTTGTGGCAAGTATTTACAAAATTCTTTGATCTATGAAAAAGTTATTGACTGGACACAAAATATACCCGGTAAAAGACTATGTTAATCTTTGACCTCCAAGTGTGACCTAGACCTTGGAGATAGGTGACTGGTTGTTGCGCAAGACACATCGTCTTATTATTGTGAACAATTGTGGCAAGTATTTACAAAATCCCTTCAAAGATAAGAAAGTTATGGACCGGACACAACATATACCATCAAATAGACAATGTTGACCTTGAATGAGAAAGTGCGACCTTGAACCTGGAGGTAGGAGTCTGGTTGTTGCGCATGACACATCGTCTTATTATAACAAACATTTGTGCCAAGTTATTTCAGATTCCTTTGATAAATGAAAAAGTTATGGACCGGACACAAAATATACCCTGTAATAGACTATGTTAATCTTTGACCTCCAAGTGTGACCTTGACCTTTGAGGTAGGTGACAGTTTGTTGTGCATGACACATCGTCTCATTATCGTGAACAATTGTGGCAAGTATTTACAAAATCCCTTCAAAGATAAGAAAGTTATGGACCGGAAATCATCAAATTTTAAACAACCTTCCTGACAAATTTCCAGAATATTTGGATGAAAACTGCAGCCATTAATGTGTTAACAAGCTTTTCTACTTTTAGTTCCTGTGACCTAGTTTTTGACCGGAGATGACCCATCTTCAACCTTGACTTAGAAATCATCAAAACAACCTTCTTGATAAAATTTCCAGAATATTTATATGAAAACTGCAGCCACTAGAGTGTTAACAAGCTTTTTCTGTTTTTAGCTCCTGTGACCTAGTTTTTGACCGGAGTTAACCCATCTTCGAACTTGACCTAGATATCATCGAAACAACCTTCCTGACAAATTTCCAGGATATTTGGATGAAACTGAAGCCACAAGAGTGTTTACAAGCTTTTTCTATTTTTAGCTCCCGTGACCTTGTTTTTGACCCGAGATAACCCATCTTCGAACTCGATCTGTATTTCATTCAGACAAACATTCTGACACAGTTTGATGATGATCCAATCAAAACTGTGACTGCTAGACTGTTAACAACCTTATTGTTAGAGTGTTAACAAGCTTTTTCTATTTTTAGCTCCTGTGACCTAGTTTTTGATTGGAGATGACCCATCTTCGAACTTGTCCTAGATATCATTAAAACAACCTTTCTGACAAATTTCTAGAATATTTGGATGAAAACTGCAGCCTCTAGAGTGTAAACAAGCTTTTTCTATTTTTAGCTCCTGTGACCTAGTTTTTGACCCGAGATAACCCATCTTCGAACTCGATCTGTATTTTATTAAGACAAACATTCTGACAAAGTTTGATGATGATCCAATCAAAACTGTGACTGCTAGACTGTTAACATCCCAATTGTTGACGACGCACGACGCCGGACATAGCCCCATCACTATACCTCACCTTGACCACTTCGTGGTCAGGTGAGCTAAAAACAAGAGCTGTCACGCAAAATTGACGAATATCCCCGGAAAGGTTTCTTAATCATTGCAGAACTGTACTACGAAAAGAAAAGAGAAATGCAAATTTCTTTGTTTGAGAGTTGCGAATAAGAAGAAAAATTAATTTCCCTGAATGTAATGGATGACTGCTAGGTGTAGCTATTTGTATACTTTTTGCACGTGCAAAATTTTTGATTCAATAGTCATTCAGTCAGACTGACCTGTAAGCTTATTTTAAAACCGGTTTTGTTTACAACGTGTTATAGCTTCGGGCGATGAAACTAACAGTACCAGTATTAGAAATACAGGTATACAGTTAAATGTCATATTGTCTGAGCTGTCTAGATTGAAGAAAGAAGTGCACAATAACAACGTTTCTGTTTCTTCAGAAGTAAAACATTTAAAAGCTGAACACGAGATAAAGTGGAAGTTCGAAGGTAATCAGCAGCAGTACTGTTTCAACTGTGAACTTGCGGACTTTGTCAAACAGGCCTTGTGGGCTATTGAACACGGCATATTTGAATATTGTGGTGACCATCTGAAAGAGTTGGCTGAGAAGCTGCAGACATAAGGATAGCAGATAGTTCCCCTGCTGGGTGGGATACGGTGTGCCAGTATAAGTGCAATCCTGTAGATATTGATGGCGACGACGAAGTCAAGATCAATGAAGCTGAAAATCGTCCACTTAAACGCAAACGTTCTTCTTTTAAAGAACGTTGTGCATGTGAGACTGTGCGTCCTGTTGGTCCTAGTTTTCAGCAGTCATAATCTTCAGTAAAAAGCGGGATGTCGGGCCGGGGGCGTAATTTTCGTCTCTCATTTGCTCCAGTTTTGCCATACGAATACGGCTCCCGCATCGCTTATGGTACCGGAAGTGGCTTCTACGGCGGTCCTGTCACCCCAGGGCCATGTTTTCATTGCGAAGAGAACACCAACTTCCGAAGAGATTGTCCACGAGCGCAGTCATCAGCAACTTCCGATAGCAAGCAACAGCAAGGAAGTAGTTGTCAAGATACAGACATTTCTGTGAAAGATATGAGTATGATTGTTTAAGGTTTACACATAAATACCACGAATATGAACAAGGTCAAAATAATATTATTGTTAAGGGCAGTTAAAAGGTCATATTGATTTTTGGAAGAAAATTGGTGTTAATGATTTCATTAATAGATATTATTGACGAAGGATATAATATTCCAATGTATTCTCAACCAGATAATTCCATATGCAAAAACAATGAATCAGCATTATAAGAGCAAAATTTTGTCTCTGAGGCGATAAATGATTTTCTTGATAGACATTTGATAAAAAAATGTTCGAAAATTCCCTATGTAGTTAATTCCCTTACCGTATCAGTTCAGAATTCAGGTAAAAAAGTTTTATTCTTGACCTGAGAGAGGTTAACAAGCACCTGTGGAAGCAAAGTGTTAAATACGAAGATACAAAAATTGCTCTTTCCTTCATTAAAAAATGGTGTTATATGATAAAATTCGATTTAGCAAGTGCATATCATTTTGTTCGCATACAGAGTATTTGGGTTTAAGATGGAAAGACAAAGATGACAATTTCATATATTACAAGTTTTTAGTAATTCCTTTTGGTTTATCGTCTGCCTGTTATTTTTTCACGAAATTGTGTAGACCTCTGATCAATTAGTGGCGTGGAGAGGGATTCCTTGTTACAATGTTTTTAGATGATGGATTAGGGTGCGCGTATTATTTTAATAATAATGTGAGGTTAAAATAGAGAAAATAAGAATCCCTAAAGAAAACCCAACAAAGTCATATTATAAAAACAGATTTACTTAATTCGGGTTCCGTACCTTATGCTACCAAATGTATTTGGGAACCTACACAGATATTAAAGTATTGGATTTGATTTGAATACAATCAATGGTACTATTTCCATTCCTAATCGTAGATTGTTAAAAGCACAAGAAACTATTGATTTTTTAATTGGCCTTATTGACAAGAAGGTTAAAATTCAAGTAAGAAAAGTTGCTATTGCAGTTGGTCAGTTAATTTCTATGGCGACAGTCATTGGCCATATATCTCAAATTATGACTAGATATTTAACTTTAGATGTATTAAATGCACGGTATTGGAATGAGAGCATTTCACTCAGTGCAGATAGTTATTCTGGAAAGGTTACTTGTCGTGTATAGACAAGAAAGATCTTGAACGATCTCATATCTTAAAAGTCAATGTGTTAAGTGGTTTACCGATTATCAAGGGGTTAAGGCGATAATTTTAAAGGGTTCTATGAGGCAAGAACTGCAAGAAATTGCCTTATGCATTTTTTCAGTATTGCATGAAGAATGCGTTTGCCTTAGAAGTAGAGTGGGTCTTCGGAACCCAAAATGAAAAGGCAGATTTGTAGTCGATGTTGTCTGATTTTGATGACTGGCGAATTTTGTTCGATATATAATAAATGATAACTGATCGTTTCGGTCAATTAAATGTTGATTGGTTTGCGTCATATTATAATGCTAAACAGACAAAATTTAATTCAACATTTTGGAACCCAGATTGTTTTGGGATTGACGCCTTTTCGGAAAGCTGGGAAGGACAGTTTGGGTTATTTGTATCTTCTATATCTGTTATTCATATAGTAATTATGAAATCGGCTTGTGTTCACGCGCATGGAGTATAAGTTATTCCTTGTTGGAAGTCGTTTATATCTCCGAATCGGTGTTACATAAAAGAAATTATAGATTTGTTTGATTTACCGACGGAAAGACATTTTTATATTAAGTGTGAAAATGGAAAAGGAATCTTTGGAAACACTGATTTAAACTTTAGAATGTTAGCATTAAAATTACAGATTACCCAAGGGAAAAAATTAAGTTTGTATTTCTATTAAGTAATATCCGGATGATCTCCCCTGCAAAAGTTAAGTTTATCTTAAAAATGTAGAGACGCTTACACAAATATAGAATTTGTATTGCAACAAGTTGTTGTTTTCTATTAAAACAGTTTTAGGTATAGTCATATTCTTATGTAAGGGAAGGAATAGTTTAAGGGAATAAAAGTAACTAATTGTTTAATATTGTTCTTGTGAAATGAAGTGCTATTTATAGCAATCTAACCACATCGGGAAATGGGTCTTAGATGCGGCACATCATCATAAAAATTATGTGGTAGATGTTTATGCCAAATTATTTTATAAGTTCTTAAATGCATGACAATGTTACAGTTTCGAAACTTATGGGTACCTTCAAACTCTTATGAGCATAAGTATCTTCAATATATTAGAGTGACCTTGACATTGGAGGTAGGGACATGGATCAACACGTCGTTTTATATGGTAGACATTTGTTCGATGCATGACAAAGTTTCAGACCGGACACGAATGTGTATCTTTAAACTCTTCTTGAGAAAATGAATACACTCTAAATGTCAGAGTGACCTTAAAGGTAGGAACATAGGTCTAAAAGGCGACATGTTGTCTTCATATGGTAGAAGTATATGCTACGCTTTTTAAAAATACTTCCATGTCTAAACAGTTACAGTCCAGACATAAATGTGTGAACCTTTCAACTCTACTTGTGAGAATGCGAAACCATAAAACTGTATATGTGACTTTGACCTTGGAGGTAGAGACATGAGTCTAAGACTCGACACGTCGTCTTGATGTAATAAATATTTATTCCAAGTTGTTTTAAGATCCTTTGATGCATGACAAAGTTACAGGCTGGACACGAATATGTGTACCTAGTATCTCTAATTGCAATAGCTTGAACCTTCAAAATGTAAGTGTGACCTTGACCTTTGAAGAAGGGATGTTGTCCTTGGACGCGACACATTGTCTTGATGTGATAGACATCTATGTCAAGTTTTTTAAAATCACCCGATGCGTGACATAGTTACAGTCTGGAAACGGATGTGTTTACCTATTAACTCTAATTGGGATAATGTGAAACTTCAAAATGTTAGTGTGACATTGACCTTTGAGGAAGAGACGTGATTCTTGGACGCGGCGCGTCGTGATGTGAAAGACATATGTGCCTAGCTATTTCAAAATCTCTCAATGTATGACACAATTACAGTCCGGATACGAATAAAATGGGGATGCACAGACGGACAGACAGACGAACGGTACCATTAATATGCGGCCATTCGGTGGCATAAAATCGAAATGGAGAAATTGCCATAAAGAACAGAAAGCAAAGGAAGAATTTGACAATTGTAGACTCGCTTTAATTGAGTCTGTATATGATTTTTAATATCAAGTGCAACATCTACCGTGCTAGCACTCGTTAACCTGATAGACAAACTTCAACACTAAAAAAAGTATTGGAATTAAATAAACCGGAAAGAACATACATTGAAACATAACACTACCTGCATAAAAATTTAGAATTGAAAGACTTACTTCTTTCACACTTATCTTCTTGATAACCTGGCTTGCATCCATAAGTACATTTGGCGTAATTGCAATAACCATTTTTGCAATTGAAAGAACAATTTTCCTTGCAATCTGCACCAAACGTCAACGCTTGACATTCTATTAGTAATAACATTTAATGAATACAATCACTTTGACTTATTTCTTTGTTCAAATTTAAATTACATGTGATTATACATTTTAAATTATCCTTAAAATAAACTGGAGTATGACATTATTAAAACGTTATGTAAAGATTATTTTTTTCCTAATGAGTGATACAGGAATAATGAAACATACACAATGTAACAGAAGACATTATTTTTCCTAATGGGTGAAAGCAAGCAGCTATAAAACTAGAAATGCAAAGTTTCAGCCGATGTATCTACTTCTTGTAGGCGTCACGGTACGCTAATTTGGGCACATAAATAAGGTACTGATGAATGGCAGATCCAAGTGCCTGTCGGGACTTGTATTTCCACCCAGCAAGGAAGGATTTCAATTTCGGAAACAAAAAGAAATCACATGGGGCAAGGTCTGGAGAATATGGGGGATGAGGCAAAACAGTTACTTTTAATTTTCCTAAAAACGACGAAACTATTGCGGAGGTATGAGCGGGGGCATTGTCATGTAGAAGACGGATATGCTTAAAACCAGTGACATGGCGTCGTGTCTTATAATAATTTTCCAGTTTCCAACGTACTACGTCTTTGTAGTTATTCCCAGTGATACTTTTGCCCTTTTTTACCGGCCCGTAAATTGCGACTCCTTCACAAGAGAAGAAAATTGCATTCAAAACCTTCTTTGCACTCAAAGACCGTTTGGCAATTATTGGGCGTTTGTTGTGTATAGCGGCTCAGACTTTGTTGCTAACTTTTCTGACGGGCTCAAAATAATGTACCTAAGTTTTACCATCTGTGACGACATTGGCAAACTGTTTTTTTTTTTTTGTCATATTTTGGAAGCATTTAAAGCAGCTTTTTGGCCATATTAACCCGTTGCCTCTTTTGCTCATCGGTCAACAGATGTGGCACCCATCTAGCAGAAATCTTTCTGACTTTCAAATGCTTCTTCAAAATAAAGTTAACCGTTGATAGTGATACGCCTACCTTTCGTGCAATATCAGGAACTGTAAATCTGGCATCTCCTTAGTGATGTCCTTTATTTCGGAGACGATTTCGTTACGAGATGCAGATTTTGCCCTACCTGATTTTGGTGCATTTTTGATGCACTCTACGCCAGACTCAAATTTCTTTTTTCATCGCCTTACTGTGTCATAACACAGAGAAGAAGGCCCATAATCAATCGAGAGTTCAGTCATCAACTTCTTCAAAGAGCAACCCAGTTTTGCGCGAACTTTGAGGTAAGCCCGTATTTCATACTTTTCGTCGACGCTTCTATAAACCATTTTTAGTACAGTGGTCAATGACTGCGTGTATTCAAATGGCAAATTGTATGTCTTACACTTAGTCTAACATGATCATTTATACACCGTTGTACAGGTATGTATTGGTTTTAATCGTGTCCCACGTGGATCACGAGATTGAGGACAATAAGCATTTTTTTCGAACAGCCCCCGTAGAAAACAATAGTCTGTCTTGAAAAATTCATTTGATGTCAAGCTTAGGGCTTTATCTTTTGAATCCCGAGTCAGGCCAGGCCTTCAGCTTAACTTTTTAATATTTACGCGACAAGTATTCTATTTCACATTTTAAGTGATGTTATATAACTTCTAAATGATGTTAAATAGAAAGTACGAATAACGAGATTAAATATAAAATTTGTAAAGTACATCGTGTATATCGTAAAAAGTAATTAGCAAATTAGGACACAGAGAATAAAATACGACGTAAAAAATAAAACTCCAGCTTTAATATTGTAAGCTTATAAAATAAGTATTAATCGTTTTGCGTTAATACATTTTGCATTCAGATTTGTAAGACAAATGAAATTTGCCATATTATCCATTTAATGTACATGCAAGAACAAGTTCTTTACATAAATATATTTCACTTAACAAAGAAAGAATATGTCATTTACATGAAAGGAATTTTATTCACAAACAAGAATAAGTTATTTGCATGAATGGCATTTTACTTAAATATCCTTCCATTGTGGCGGATATCTCCTTCCATAGGTCTCACCGTGTGTTTATTATTGTTTAGTAAAAAGGACGTATACGTGTGAAGATATTTTGTATGAATGGTAAATGAATGGTGTGTTTTGTTTTATGTATAATAATTATAAATAATAATCAGAGACGTTTGTATTTTCACTGTTTTTTATGGATTTGAGGTACGAATACCTAAAACAGGAGTCATCTACACATAGCAATTTAATCGGGAAAATATACAAAATATAGAAGTTTCAAAACTAGCTTGTATCTGCATAATTAAACAATTAAAAATACTTACTTTCTTGACACTGATATCCTTGATAGCCCGGCTTGCATCCACCGGTACATGCGCCGTTGACGTGGTTGCAATATATACTCTTGCAATTAGACGGACAATTATTCAGACATTCTGCACCAAACTTTCCAACGCTACATCCTATCAAGTATAAACTGATATGTTTATTCACATTGCAGAATCTTTTTTCGAAAAAGCAAACATTATATCAAATAAATTCCTTATACAAGACGTGTATGTGTTTAACACAAATGTTAAATAAAGTTTACATTACAATTAACCGTAGAATTAAATAATAAAAATAAGAGCTGTCATGCAAAAGTGATAAATGCCCCCGAAAACTTTCTTCAACATTGCAGAAAGGTTTATGAAAAGAGAAGAAAATGATAGTAACTAATTGCTTAATATTGTTCTTTTTTATCAAACTGTAGGTGTGACCTTGACCTTGGAGATAGGGAGATGAGTTATAGTAAACATTTTATTTCTGATGTAGTAAACATTTATTTGAAGTTGTTTAAAATTCCTTTGATGCATGACGAGTTACAGACTAGACACGAATGTGTGTACATGGTATCTTTCAAGTGTGACCTCGACTTTTAAAGAAGGATCGTGGTTCTTAAACATTGAACATTGTCTTGATGTGATATACATCTATGCTAAGTTATTCTTAAATCCTTCGATGCATGACAAAGATACAGTCTGGACACGAATCTGTGTACGTATTAACTCTAATTGTGATACTGTGAAAATTCAAAATGATACTGTGACCTTGACACTTAAGGTAGGGACGTGATTTTTTCTTAGACGTGACACATCACCTTGATATGGTAGATATTTATGCCAAGTTATTATTTTTAAAAAGTGATGCATAGCAAAGTTACAGTCCGGACATAAATGTGTGTATCTAGCACTTCTTATTGTGATAATGTAAAACTTCAAAATGTTAGTGTGACATTAACCTTTGAGGTAGGGACGTGATACTTAGACGCGACACATTGTCTAGATGTGGTAGACATTGTGCCTAGTTATTTTAAAATCGCTCAATGTATGACAAAGTTACAGTCCAGACACGAATGAAACGGGGACACACAGACAGACGGACAGGCAGGCAGACGGTGCTATTATAATATGCCGCCTTTTGGCGGCATAAAAAAGGTAATTGAGCAATTACCAAATAGAACAGAAAGCAAAGAAAGAAGTTGACAATTGTAGACCCGGTTTTTTTGAGTCAGTTTATGATTACCAAGCACCGGTTAACCTGATAGTCAATCTTCAACACTAAAAAGTATTGGAATTGAATGATCCTGAGGGAACATAAATTAAAAAAAAAACTTCTGAGATGAAGATATATTTTACGGCTGTCACACATCACTGGAAACCTAAAAGTCTAGCAAAAGGGAGCTCTCTTGTTGTCATTAACATTAAGCAGATTGCAGTTTGTATTTTTTTTGTAGTTATTATTGTATTGAACCATTTTATCATAATGTGTTGTTTCTTATCTCTACTTCTGGCCTTATTTTTGTGGAAATGTCATTTCATTGAAGTAATGACATACCACATGAAGCAAATAACATTATAACAAATATTAAAGTCTTCATTGCAGATGCCTTCACAAAGGTGGTGGTGTTCTACCGTTTACGCCAGAAAAGAGCAGCCAAGTTGTGTTAGCTTGTATGAGGCTGCACAACGTTTGTAAAACTACACGAGTACAAGAGTCTGAGGAAATCATCACACAAAATGATGATGAGAATGATTTTCTGACAGAAGTAATAATAATAAAAGACAGTAATTAATTAATTTATTTTGAAGAATTGTTTTAAGACATACAAATTAAAATATGATTACTTGCTCTGGGCACTTGAATTATAACATTTCGATCTATTAAAATATTTTTTTATCTCAATTTAGCACTTCGGTATTACTTAAAATAATTACTTTGTACTTCACATAAACCAAAATTAGCACAATAGTTTACTTATTGTCAGAGTCAATAATACCTTTGATAAGAAAAAATAATATTTGTAATGAATAATAATCATTATAGGGATTAAAGTATTACCATCCTTATGCATTACCTCCGCTTGTATCTGCATAATTAAACAATTAAAAATACTTACTTTCTTGACACTGATATCCTTGATAGCCCGGCTTGCATCCACCGATACATGCACCGTTGACGTGGTTGCAATATATATTTTTGCAATTAGACGGACAATTCTTCAGACATTCTGCACCAAACTTTCCAATGCTACATCCTATCAAGTATAAACTGTTATGTTTATTCACATTGCAGAATATATTTTCGAAAAAGCAAACATAATATCAAATAAATTCCTTATACAAGACGTGTATGTGTTAAACACAAATGTTAATAGAAGTTTACATTACAATTAACCGTAGATATAATAAAAATAAGAGCTGTCACGCAAAAGTGACAAATGCCCCCGAAAACTTTCTTCAGCATTGCAGAAAGGTATTATGAAAGAAAAGAAAATGAAAGTAACTAACTGCTTAATAATGTTCTTGTGAAATGATGTGCTATTTATAGCAAACTAACTATGTTTTATCAAACTGTAGGTGTGACCTTGACCTTGGAGGTAGGGAGATGAGTTAAAGTAAACATTTTACTTCTGACGTAGTAAACATTTATTTGGAGTTGTTTAAAAATCCTTTGATGCATGACAAAGTTACAGACTGGACACGAATGTGTGTACATGGTATCTTTTATTGTGATAGCTTGAACCTTCAAACTGTAAGTGTGACCTTGACTGTTAACGTAGAATCATGGTTCTTAAACATGGAACATTGTCTTGATGTGATATACTTCTATACCAAGTTATTCTTAAATCCTTCGATGCATGACAAAGTTACAGTCTGGACATGAGTCTGTGTACGTATTAACTCTAATTGTGATACTTTGAAAATTCAAAATGGACGCTTAAGGTAGGGACGTGATTCTTAGACGTGACACATCACTTTCATATGGTAGATATTTATGCCAAGTTATTTTTTTTTAAATGCTGCATAACAAAGTTACAGTCCGGACATAAATGTGTGTATCTATCAACTCTTATTGTGATAATGTGAAACTTCAAAATGTTAGTGTGACATTAACCTTTGAGGTAGGGACGTGATACTTAGACGCGACACATCGTCTACATGTCGTAGACATTTGAGCCTAGTTATTTTAAAATCCGTCAATGTATGACAAAGTTACAGTCCAGACACGAATTAAACGGGGACACACAGACATACGGACAGGCAGACAGACGGTGCTTTTATAATATGCCGCCTTTTGGCGGCATAAAAAAGGTCATTGAGCAATCACCAAATAGAACAGAAAGCAAAGAAAGAAGTTGATAATTGTAGACTCGGTTTTATTGAGTCAGTTTATGATTACCAAGCACCGGTTAACCTGATAGTCAATCTTCAACACTAAAAAGTATTGGAATTAAATGATCCTGAAGGAACATAAATTAAAAAAAAAACTTCTGAGATGGAGATATTCTACGACTGTCACACATCACTGGAAACCTAAAAGTCTAGCAAAAGGGAGATCTCTCATTGTCAATAACATTAAGCAGATTGCAGTTTGTATTTATTTTTGTAGTTATTATTGTATTGAACCATTTTATCATAGTGTGTTGTTTTTGATCTCTACTTCTGGCCTTATTTTTGTGGAAATGTCAATTTATTGAAGTAATGACATACCGCATGAAGCAAATAACATTATAACAAATATTTATGTCTTCATTGCAGATGCCTTCACAAAGGTCGTGGTGTTCTACCGTTTACGCCAGAAAAGAGCAGCCAAGTTGTGTTAGCTTGTATGAGGCTGCACAACGTTTGTAAAACTACTGGAGTACAAGAGTCTGAGGAAATCATCACACAAGATGATAATGATAATGACTTTCTGACAGAAGTAATAATAATAAAAGACAGGAATTAATTAATTTATTTTGAAGAATTATTTAAAGACATACAAATTAAAATAATTATGATTACTTGCTCTGGGCACTTGAATTATAACATTTCGATCAATTAAAACAATTACATCTATTTTTAATCTCAATTAAGCACCCATGTATTACTTAAAATAATTACTTTGTATTTCACATAAACCAAAATTAGCACAGTAGTTTACTTATTGTCAGAGTCAATAATACCTTTGATAAGAAAAAATAATATTTGTAATGAATAATAAACATTAAAGGAATGAAGGTATTACCATCCTAATGCATTACCTCCGCTTGTATTGCATAATTAAACAATTAAAAATACTTACTTTCTTGACACTGATATCCTTGATAGCCCGGCTTGCATCCACCGATACATGCACCGTTGACGTGGTTGCAATATTTATTTTTGCAATTAGACGGACAATTCTTCAGACATTCTGCACCAAACTTTCCAATGCTACATCCTATCAAGTATAAACTGTTATGTTTATTCACATTGCAGAATATATTTTCGAAAAAGCAAACATTATATCAAATAAATTCGTTATACAAGACGTGTATGTGTTAAACACAAATGTTAATAAAAGTTTATGTAACAGATAACCGTAGAAATATTAAAAATAAGAGCTGTCACGCAAAAGTGACAAATGCCCCCGAAAACTTTCTTCAGCATTGCAGAAAGGTATTATGAAAAGAAAAGAGAATGAAAGAAATTTATTGACGAATTGTTTTAAGACATACAAATTAAAATAATTACTTGCTCTGTGCACTTGAATTATAACATTTCGATCAATTAAAACAATTACATCTATTTTTTAATCTCAATTTAGCACCCAGGTATTACTTAAAATAATTACATTGTATTTCACATTAACCAAAATTAGCACAGTAGTTAACTTATTGTCAGAGTCAATAATACCTTTGATAAGAAAAAATAATATTTGTAATGAATAATAAACATTTAAGGGATTAAGGTATTACCATCCTAATGCATTACCTCCGCTTTGAAGAGTTTTCAAATAGGCTAGAACTTCTGTTAACTACATTGAAAATGAGGACCGTGGGTTCAATCCCCAGAAGGGTCAAGTTTTTCTATCTTTATTTTTTTTCTTTTAACATTCTTCATGTATCTCTCATGTCGCATTTGGAAAGAAAAAAGTATTAAAGTTTGATTTTTTTTATTTATATAGGTATTTATTGGCTAAATTATGCTAAATCTAGTAATAAATAAGGTACCTGATATAATAAATAAAATAAATAAAATAATAAAATCAAAACTAGACGGTAAAAGTATTTCATATTTTACAAGATCAACCAAATTGAATATACTTCTTAAAAGATGTAGGGAAACTTTGAAAACAGACACTCATTTGGGTAAAGTTTTAGGAGTTTTTAAATTAGGCTCCCTAAGTAGGAAAATGGTCAGACACGTGGTAAAAATGGGTGGGGTAGGGTAACAGTTTTATACAGATTTCATAAATTTTAAGTAGAAACCATGATTTTGCATTTGTGGATTGTTAGCTGAATAGTACTTTTTGTTTCTTACCAAAAATAATGGGAAAACATTTTTCATTAGACTGTTATTGCAAATTATTTAAAGGTTCCTCATTACTAAAAAAGGGCCCTCATAACATCCTAGCTTGAATTCAGAAAAGTGGGCATAACTTGATTTCCGTACGGTAAGTTTTGTTTAAATTTTGCATACAGGTGTACTTTAAGGTATATATCTGACCTATGATGTCAATTGTTTAGTTCCTTATAGTGCCCATTAGGGTGGTAATACCTTAAGTACTAGTACAAAATAATATTAGTAAACTACACATGTAAAAGATTTTCAGTTAATGTGATGAATATTAATTTGTCATTTCCTAAAATAAATTACTTTATTAATTTATTGATAACAATAATTTTGAAAAACAGGACATAAATTACTTCTAAAAATAAAGCTTTCAGAAATATGACATTGTTTTACAACTTTGCCTGTTAAATATCAAAAATTCAAATACTGCACATTTTCTCACATCATTTTTCATTGGATTATCATGATGTTTAAATTTATGATTGGTAAAATATTTCATTCCTCCACAAAAAAGTAATTTGCTGTTTTATGAAATTGTTACAACGATTCCTGACAAGTTATATGGCAATTTTAAAAAAATGTTTGCAATATAACGCTCATCTTGTGACTGGGTAAGCAAACAACCATTTAAGCAGGGTCATATAAACCTTTCAATATTCCAAGTTTAAAAAGGACTTATAACTCCTGCAACTATCATAATGGCTCAACTTTTACTTCAAAACAAATATCCTTAAATCAATTTTGATGTCAAAATACAGATAGGACAGGAGATGTTCATTATAAAATTAGCCACCAATACTATGTTAAAGAGGGTGGGTGCTTAAATTTAAATTTTCACAATTGTTTAAATTTTAGAATAACTATAAAATAATGATTACAAAATAATATATCGTTAATAGTTATTTTAGTGTTAAATGAAATCTCTGTTTGGAGTCCGGATGCAAGTAATCACATCGGCATGGCCGAGTTGATTTAATGATGCACATATGAAAGACAAACAGTGAGTTTAATTTATCAATCGATAAAATTACTGATTGAGATATATTATTTCGATCCTAACAAGTGTCAACTAATAAAGCTGTCAAATCTGATATTAAGAGCTAATTTGCGCCTGTTATGTTTCCACATTAATATTCAGCGCGTAAAAATGTTAATGGTTTTATCACATGTCTAAATTAAGAATGTCAACATCGACTTTATTGCCATAATAACACACATTTTCGGTCCTTCTGAGTTCAAAAGGGAAAAATACGGCTCTTGATAGAATTTTAAATAAGTTTGTCTAATAAGTTTTCAATGCCATCTAGAGACGGATTTATTGTTTATAATGTTGAATTCGATTCTGTCTGTTGTTCAACAAGTTGATATATGTAATTCTCTGTTTTCTCTGAAAATGAAATAAAAATAAGTCAGGTTAAAAAATTTAAGTCTGAACAATTTTCATGTACTTACATAGTGGAACAAGTTTAAGATAAGGTCAATTTGCAAAAAGTGCATTTATGTGACAAGAAATAACTTCAAAAACACACTGAATTATGTTAACAGTTTTTAATAGTTTATATCAGTTTTTTAAAATTCTGATTCAATGTGCAAGCACTGTATTTCAATGTACTAATTATGCCTCGAGTCAAGTTCTGGGGTATTTGTGTCTGAGTAGTTAAGGTTGTTGTCTTCAAATCACCTATCCCACACAACTTTCTTTCTATTTGAGGAAACAATATGTATCTACATCCTATGGGGCATCTGTGGTTTTACTCAAGTGCGGGCTTTTCAAGACCTCAGTCCTCAATCACTAGTATTTTGTATCATGTAAGTTAATAAATGAATAATAAAATAATTGATGTAATCCTTTGACAGAATAAAACTTACTGTCATAGTTTGCCTTCTTTGGCACTGGCTCATTATCACCCATGTGTATCATTCCATTAATTCTAGCTTGAATAAGAAAAAAAAACGGCAGTAATTTATGTTAATGACGATATATTTTCATTTATATATATGTATATGTTTCCAGAAGATTTTAGAAAGCTTTTCTTTTTGATTTTTGGACTATTTTGGTACACTTTACCTCAGTTTAATTAAATGCTACAATCCTATCATTTTTTATAAAATGCGACATTGTGTGACTATAAATAATTTCAACAATACATGTCAACATATATTATTGATTACACATTATATACTTTGTTAAATTGCTGAATAAACATTTTGTTATTCTTACTTTCAAATTCTATATCCTTCAAAATTTCCTTTCTTCCCAAAGCTTAAATAAGTAGTATGTATTAGGTAATACATAACTTACAGTACTAATACATAACTAATAGTACAAGTCACATGTCCATAAACTGCATATTTTGCTAAATCTTAAGAATGTAGCCTTCTGGTATATAAATTTATGTAGTCTATGGATTGCTGCATAATTCACAATATTTGTGTGACTTTTCTATGTATATCTTTGCTCTTGTCTGTCTACCCTATATGTATATAGATATGTATACATCTACCTAGAAATGAAAATGACAGCTTAGCTTATGTTACATTATAATATTAATATGCTTTAAATCAGAGAAAGACAGATACACTTATCAACTACCATCCATAATAAATATCAATATACATAATAGCATGACTGAAAACATTGACTGTTTATAGCTTTACTTGTTTTAGAGACACGAAAGATATGCAGGATACTTTAAGTGGACAAAAAGCAATGATGATGATGATGATATCTGTTTGTACACAAAATTTAAAAAAAGATAAAATAAAGGGAAAAATCTCACATAAATTATAGGGAAAATGTTTCCATACTAGCCATTCTACAACAATTTTCCTTAATACATTTTTAACTATTAATTAACTTTACATATGAAATATTTGTACAAAAGATAATGTTGATGTTAAGAAACTTTCAATATTAATGTCAGAACAGTGTTGCAGAAAAAAATGCAATTATTAGCAATAATTTTGCAATGGGAAATATTATAAAAACTGGAAAAACAGTTTATGTATCTTCAGACAATGTTTACGTTTTCTATTATGGTTACACCATACTAACTATAAAATCAATTCATACCTTGCTCTCCCATGCCTCCAGGTCTCAGATAGGGGCTGGGCCACCACCTGTTTTCTGGTTTCCGCAATATGCTGTATAGTTTTCTTCTTGGCTTGTGACTGAAAAGATTATTAATCATATGTATCAGCCTTAAATAAATTCCATTTGTGTCTGTAATGAAGACAGAGTTAAACTAAAAGTATCTAGAAACTGTCAATACCTAATCTCACCGTCCTGAGATCTTGTTCTTGTTGTGTAATATAAAGTCACAACTTCGTGAAAATATGTAGTAGGGCAGGGTATTTAGTACTATTTACTGGTAAAAGGGTGAAATAAATTGCCTGCTTTTTTAGAAACAAGGTACATTGTTACCCTTTAGTATGAAATGAATAGTAACTAATAAATTTGATGTTTGTTGAAAACATATTGATAACAGCATAAACATTAACAATTTTGCAACATCTAAATTTTCACAAAATTGGGGTCAAAATGTCATGCAAGGAAGGATCTGTAGGTGTTGTAAAAATCAGCTTGACAGAAAGGTTGACATTCAATAAAAATACTTTATTTTGGTAAAAAAAAATCTAGTTTTGGTTAAATATTCAGCTTAACGAAGCTTTCACATTACAATTTATTAGATTTTGCTCTTAATATAGAATTATTTTCACATGTAATTTAAAAATACATGACAGTAAAATGAATTTAAAAAAATGATAGTATTAAAACACAAACCTTCAAGTCAATCCATTTCTATTTGACTTGTTCAAGTGTTCTTCAATAGTAAATACAGAATCCCTAAAGAAAGCCCAACACGGCAAAATTGAAAATGTTGCAGGCTCGGTTTGATTGAGCCTGTTCATGGACGGTACTGGAAAGTGCAAGTTACTTTCAACGCCCCCTAGCACCGGCTTAAGCAGAATTCAACATTTAAAAATGAAATAGTAAAATTTTGAATTTAGAAACATCCGCAGATGTGTTCATACGGCGGTTATCATGGAACCTTCAATGTAACACTTCCGTGCCATTCCATGAAAAGCGGCGTATGGTCCCCAAGAAATAAAAAGCGTGTGCTCTAAACGAGAAAACAATGGGCAGAACTAAATTAAATGGAATTTTGAAAGGGGATCAGAGGTTATGAAGCCTGCGTATCACAGATAAGACGTCAAAAGACAAATTTAAAAAGCAGGCCTCGTATCCTAAGGGTGATTCAACATTATTCAAGTAGGAATATTGGAACCACCCAACTAAAAAATGCCGAAAAGTTGAAACTAAAAATACCACAAGCACAACAATAATGTCGTGCTGAACAATCTTCATGGATCGAAAATATAACATCATTTCAAATCCGCTTACACAGTTCACACTAAAACAAATCAAACTTAAAAAATATACTACAAAAGTTAAGATTAGAAAGGAGATTGATAGCTTAATGTCACATTAGGCATATATGTTAATTCTTTAGAAATGTCAAACGTTTGTTTAATTATGTTTTGATAATGATTCAGGAACCTGTAAGATGATTAACAACTGAAGACATTTTAACAGCACTAAATGTGAAGTGGTGTGTTGTTAAGGTAGTAAAATGTAAACAAAGTCGCATGTAGTATTTTAACTTCCTTACAAAATATCACAGGACCTTGAAATTATATTAATAAAGATGGGCTTTAATCGGACTTTACTGATTTTATTGAATGACATAATTCCAAGGACCTGTGCAAAATACCAATTCACTATAATTATACCAATTGCCATCATAAGTATTTTTTTACCCTGTAACAAGCATTTCTGAGGCATAATTAGCCTTAAAAAGAAGAATATTGAAAGAATAACTGGTTCATTTTAAAGATTATACAAAACAAAACAAAAAAAAACTTGTTCCTCAAAACAGAAGATGAGTTGACATGAACTGTACATGTTCTAGTCCTATGAAAAATATATGGTTGCTGTGTGATATGCTAAGCTTGCCAGTTATACATATTATTTAACATATTCAAAATTGTTACAGACCACGGCTGTAATTTATGGCTTTTAGATGTTTAAAAGCGGCATATAAAGTTTTGCAACTACAACACATGTAAAAATACTTTTAAGTATCGTAAATGATCTATTAATATATATTGCTGGTTACCTTTCTACTACATCCGCCCAAAACGGCCTTTGTCTGCGTCTGTAAGAGATTGGAAAAACTTGCCGGTGGCCACATCAGCATTCTCACATTTACAGATGAGCATATCACGCTTGTCAGACATGCTGATTTTAGGTTGAACGTACGACCGCTTTGATAGGACAGTCCTACGATCGAGCGTATGACAATCGTAGATCAAAATTGTACGATTAGATTTTCAAAATCGTACAATCGTTGATAAGGCAGGTCCCAGATATTATAATCATATACATTTACGTGAGTCTAACTAACTTAAATTAGTGAAAGTGGAACCCATAAGAAGGTCGTTTGTTTGTTGTATTTCTAACTGATAACGAGTATTAACTGCTTCATTAACGGTCTGTGAATGTGAATAAGCATTTTCGGGTGTCATCTGAAATTTCGTAGGAGAATTAGCAAAAGTGTATGCTAACAAGAAATATTTGCCAATAAATGTATGACATTTTACTAAATGCTAATTTATATTTAAATATTCTCTTAAACATGTTTTGAACTTTAGTCGTAATTGAGAGAAGGTGCACTGTTAATGGCAAAATGTCATTCTACTTCATCGTTTGACATAATCATTTGAAATTTAAACCAAATTCTATTAAAACAAATATCGTTTAAAACAAACGAAATGATGTTAACACCTCAATGAACATACTTTGCCATGTGCTTAAATATTCATAAACATGAAGGATAAATGAATAGGGTGTGTCGTAGTTTATTTTTGTGAATAAAACCATGCTTTGTATGAACGTCTGTGCGACAAATTTATTGGTTAATCAATCAAATTAACCTCTGTTACAATGTGGATCAGTCCTTCCTGGTTTACAACCTAATCGAAAATGTGCATGGATAGGATTGTAATTTCCTTGTAGGGGCGCGCTTATCCGAGTTGTTAAGGTCATTTACTTCAAACAACTTGCCCCTTACCGCTGTGGGTTCGAATTTTGACAAGAACTCTTTTGAGTCTTCCGTTAGGAAGCTATCAAGCTAGCTTACAGAACGTTAGTGATTCTATTCAGGTGCCAGTTTGTGGCTGAAATAATGTGCGGAATAGCGTCTGAGGTCTTCCTCCACCAGTAAAGATGTAACATCGTCATTTGACCTATACTGTATTTGTGCGACGTAAACCAAATCAAACAAACAAAATTTCCTTGTCCACCTGCGCAATGTTCACCACTTTTTACCATGCAGTTTTGACATTAAAAACCAGCATTACACTCTAAATTCAAAGATATACTTTTGGTATTCACCTTTCGTATGAAATATAACATATTGGCTTTCATTTAGGAGGCCTACATTTTAAGGACGCCTACGTGATTCATTAAATTTATGCATAATCATTTAATAAGATTTGTAATAACCAGGTCATAAAAGTGCTGCACACAGTCTTGACGTTGGCATAACCTAGTAACTATAAATAACCAGTATATAATTCCTATTGATTATTTGGCCACTAGGTCATAGTCAGGGCTGCCATTAGGGAGCATACATATTTTACAAGCATATCTTGTTATAACTGTTTCTATAAATATCGGTATCGTCTAAAGTGGGTGTTTTTGGGATCTACTGTTTATTCGTATTCTATGCTTTCTCGAGGTAATGTGTTCATTGTTACTCGTGCGTTATATTACAAAAAGAGTAAACATCATTTTGCTGTAATTTATTACTTGCTATATATTGCGATAATCCGCTGGGTGATTTAAATGACATATACAATAAATGAACTTGCAAATATAAATAGCATGTGTATATGAAACGTTTATGCGAATTATCCTTTAGATAATTAATTTAGTTAAACTCTGTCACAAAGTGGGCCAGTCCATCCTGGATTACAACCTGATCGACAATGTCCACTGATAGTATTGCAATTTCCGTGTCCACCTGCACAATGTTCACTGCACTTGTCCGTGCAGTTTGGACCATAGAAACTAGCATTACACTCTATTTTCAAAATTATGCTTTTAAGTAAATATATATTTGTTGACAAGTTATAGAAAAGATAAGAAGAAAAATATGACAATATATACATGCAAATGCTTGTATATAATAGATAAGTAATAAAGATTAAAAAAAAAACATCATCGGGTATCTACTTCTGGCAATATTATTGTAAATACATGCGTTAGTCTAACTATCTTAAATAAGTAAATGTGGAATTTTAGAATGGAACACCTACGAATGTGGGTTGCTAGAATTTGCTATTTTTATTTTAACTGCTTTTACTGCTTACAAGTAATATTAATTTAAGAAGCACCGCTCTTTTATCTTTTTGTGAAAAAAAAATAATAATCTTAATTAGTTACTTGAAATTTTACAGGACAAAGTAGCAATTTTTATAAATCCGTGTGCATGCTTTCGTGTAATTTTAAGCAATAATTGTATGACATTTTACTTAACGTAAATTTATATGAAAATGAACTGTTGATCATACATATTTTTTAACTAAGTCGTGATTGAAAGAACGAGAAATGTCTGATTGTTTTTGAATATCTACGACATCGTAGTGTTTTATTTCTTTTTGAAGCAATCATCTAAAATCATTCAATCCATATCTCCTTTGCGAAAACAAATAAATAAAATAGAAACCCGAAAATTGTTTAAAGGAATATAAAGTGCGTGTATCTTAGTTCATATATAAGAATAAACAAATGCTTTGTATGAAACGTCTGTGATAAATAATTAGAAAATCAATTAAATTAACCTTTGTCACAAAGTGTGCCAGTCCACCCTGGATTACAACCTGATCGACAATGTCCATTGATAGTATTGCAATTTCCGTGTCCACCTGCACAATGCACACTACACCTTTTCGAGCAGTTTTGACTATAGGAACCAGCATTACACTCTATTTTCAAAAAAAATGCTAATAAGTATATTTTTGTTGACAAGTTATAAAGAAGATAACAAGAACAATAAATGTATGACATTTTACTTAACGTTAATTTATATTTAAATGAACTGTTGATTATACATGTTTTTGAATGTAGTCATTATTGAAAGAACGTACACAGTAATTCGACAAATGTCTGATTGTTTTTAAATATCTACGACATCTTAGTGTTTTATTTCTTTTCGAAAAAAAACTTATAAAATCATTCAATCCATATCTCCTTTGCGAAAACAAATAAATAAAGTAAAAAAACTGACTAAGCATTTTTAAAGAATTATAAAGTGTGTTCATCTTAGTTCATATTTAAGAATAAACCAATGCTTTGTATGAAACGTCTGTGAATAAATATGAAGATAATCAATTAAATTAACCTTTGTCACAAAGTGTGCCAGTCCATCCTGGATAACAACCTGATCGACAATGTCCATTGATAGTATCGCAATTTCCGTGTCCACCTGCACAATGCTCACTACACGTTTTCAAGCAGTTTTGACCATAGGAACCAGCATTACATTCTATTGTCAAAGAATATGCTAATAAGTTTATTTTTGTTGACAAGTTATAAAGAAGATAATAAAAACAGTATATACATATAGATACTCGTATACTATAGGTTTGTTACAAAGTTTAAAAAAAACATATCACCGGGTATCTACTTCTAGCAATATAATCATATATACATGCGTTAGTCTAACTATCTTAAATGAGTGAATGTGGAATTTTAGAATGAAATACGAATGTCGGTTGCCAGATTTTTATTCGTTTTATTTTTACTGCTTACCAGTAATATTTCTTAAGAAGCATCGCTCTATTATCTTTTGTGAAAAAAATAAACATTTTCATGCGTTACTTGAAATTTTACAGGAAAAAAGTAGCAATTTTTGTAAATCCATGTGTATGCAATCGTGTAATATTAAGCAATAAATGTATGACATTTTACTTAACGTGAATTCATATTTAAATAAACTGTTGATTATACATGTCATTGACTTAAGTCGTAATTGAAAGAACGTACACAATAATTCGAGAAATGTCTGATTGCTTTTACATATCTACGGCATCGTAGTGTTTTATTTATTTTGAAGCAATCATCTAAAATCATCAATCCATATCTCCTTTGCGAAAGCAAATAAATAAAATAGAAATCCGAATAAACATTCTTAAAGGAATATAAAGTGGATGTGTCGCAGTTCATGTTTAAGAATAAACACATGCTTTGTATGAAACGTCTGTGAATAAATAATTAGAAAATCAATTAAATTAACCTCTGTCACAAAGTGTGCCAATCCACCCTGGATTACAACCTGATCGACAATGTCTATTGATAGGATTGCAATTTCTTTGTCCACCTGGACCGGGTTGTTCAAAACATTGGTTAAAATTAACCAATGGATAGCTTATCCACTGGCTAAATTCTTAACCAGCGGCCAGCTATCCAGTGGATAAAATTTCATTGTTCAATAGTTGGATAGTGTACTGGCTACCTAACCAGTGGATAGCGTATTTATCCACTGGTTAAGTACCACAATGCAACAGGGCTGGTTAGTGATTCTGGAAACAAAATGGCCGTTTTTTTAATGAATAATAAATTTATTAGAATCATGAAGCTCCTAAAGAAATAATTTTGCATGTTTTGTGCTTTCTTGTTTTTGGAATTAAACATAAAGTATATCAGAGGCCTTAAAGTATTGATAGTTTTATTTTTCCCTTAGACACACAAAAGAAAAAATTCAAAAACAACTTTTTTTCAAATTTTAAATTGAAATTACTTCCATTAGATGGGAAATGTTCTAACTAAGAAAATGAGTACTGATACTTGTATATTTTATTACAGAATAAGAAAGTTATGACTGTTTAACCGAATTTTCTGAACTACAACAACAACAAATTTAGATTGAAAAAGGTTTTTAAAAGCACTTTTTCAGAAATGTTTCAATTTAATCCTATGCATTTCTTATGAAATGTTCTAGTAAAGAAAAAATAAACATATATTTGTAAGAAAAATCTGGTTTCAAACAAGTTTTAATGCTTTTTACTGTTTTAATGAGGATGACTAACCACTGGTTAAGGGCATTATCCGGTGGTCATAGGACTGGTTAAAGTTAACCACTGGATAACGCATTTTATCCGTTGGATAAGTTTTGAGCAACAGAATTTATCCAACAGACAAAATTTAACCAGCGGATAATGAATTTAACCACTGGTTAACACTAACCAATGTTTTGAACAACCGGATCCTGCACAATGCTCACTACATGGTTTCAAGCAGTTTTGACCATAGGAACCAGCATTACATCCTTTTTTCAAAGATATATGCTAATAAGTTTATTTTTGTTGACAAAGTATCAAAAAGATAACAAGAACAATAAAAACTTATACATGTACAAACTCATATATTAGAGATTAGTTACAAATATTTAAAAAAAAAACTTCATATAATCGGGTATCTATTTTTGGCAATATTATCATATATACATGCGTTAGTCTAAATATCTTAAATGAGTGAATGTGGAATTTTAGAATGGAATACGAATGTCGGTTGCTAGAGTTTTACTCGTTTTATTTTTTACTGCTTACGAGTAATATTATTTTAAGAAGTATCGCTCTATTATGTTTTTGTGATTAAAAATACACATTTTCATGCGTTACTTAAAATTGTACAGGAAAATTTTAAGCAATTTTCGTGTAATATTAAGCAATAAATGTATGACATTTAACTTAACGTTAATTTATATTTAAATGAACTGTTGATTATACATGTTTTAAAATTAAGAGTCGTAATTGAAAGAACGTACACAGTAATTCGAGAAATGTCTGATTGTTTATATAAATATCTACGGCATCGTTACGTTATATTTCTTTTTGAAGCAATCATCTTAAATCATCAAATCCATATCTCCTTTGCGAAAACATATAAATAAAATAGAAACAAGAATAAGCATTTTTAAAGGAATATAAAGTGGTTGTATCGTAGTCCATATTAAAGAATAAACCCATGCTTTGTATGAAACGTCTGTGCAAATAAATAATTAGACAATCAATTAAGTTAACCTTTGTCACAAAGTCGGCCAGTCCATTCTGGATTACAACCCAATCGACAATTTCCATTGATAGTATCGCAATTTCCTTGTCCACCTTTACAATGTTCACTACACTTTTCCACACAGTTTTGACCATATGAACCAGCATTACACTCTATTTTCAAAAATATGCTCATAAGTAAATGTATATTCGTTGACAAGTTATGAAAAAATAACAAGAAAAATATGACAATATATACAATTAATTGCTTGTATATTATAGATAATAAACAAAGATTCAAAAAACCCATATATTCGGCTATCTATTTCTGGCAATATTAGCATATATACATACGTTAGTCTAACTATCTTAAATGAGTGAATGTGGAATTTTAGAATGGAATACGAATGTCGGTTGCTAGACGTTTACTCGTTTTATTTTTACTGCTTACGAGTAATATTATTTTAAGAAGTATCGCTCTATTAACTTTGTGTGTATAAAAATAAACAATTTTATGCGTTACTTGACATTTTACAAGACAAAGTAGCATTTTGATAAATCCATGTGTATGCTATCGTGTAATATTAAGCAATAATTGTATGACATTTTACGTAACCTTAATTTATATTTAAATGAACTGTTGATTATACATGTTTTGATTTTAAGTCGTAATTGACAGAACGTACACAGTAAATCGAGAAATGTCAGATAGATTGTTTTTAATATCAACGGCATCGCAGGATTTTATAATTTTTTGGAACAATCAACAAAACATTCAAACCATGTTTCCCTAATGCTAGTACGTAAATGAATTTTTGTTGCCAAGTTATAAAAAAGTAAAATATATTACAATATACACATGTATACATAATAACTCAACATTATCCTATTAATCATTTAAACGAATGCACGAGATGTAATTAAACTTATTCAAATATTAACACTATCATAATTATTACTTTTGGTTTTTATAATCGTTAGATATGACGTTAATGATCAATGTCATACATTAAGCATAGCAATAGTTGACCATTGTTACCAGCATTATCTCTCTATTTTCAAAAATATTGTAATAAGTCGATATCTTTTGGTTGACAAGTTACAACAACTTAACAACTTGTTTTTGTCGAAAATGTCGGACAAGTGGTCAAAAATGTGATTATTTACTTGTTTTATTAGATGGTTTATTACACTTCTGCAGCGCACACTGATTTAAGTGATTACTTTCATATCTATTCAAATCAGGAGAAATGTTTTAAGCATATAGTAAAACACATTTAAGTTTCATTGGGTGAATTAACAATGTTTAGAGCCTAGATATCTAGCATGCAAAATTGTTAGTGTAGCCCTGAAATCACTTAGTTACTATACTTTTGTGTAGAAATCGCATTTTAAGTCTTATTTTGTTGAAAATACAATACAATAGAGATATTTCACATGTAGCATTGCCTTGTTGCCCTATATGAAACATGTATAAATGTATTAGTCATGTCCCGTGGGTCAATGTTGGCCCCTGGGATTAATAAGGTGATGCAGTCTTGAATGAGAAACACATTTCAGTCATATTTTATGAAGTTTCAATACAACTAGCTCAGAAATTTAGCATTAAGTATTACTAGTACCATATGAACGTCTGTAAAATTGTTATTCATCGTCATCTTGGGTCAAAATTGGCCCGCCCGGGTCTCTTGATTATAGAAAAATTTGAATCAGTAATATATTCAAAAATGACTTATATCATGGTGATTTACCACATACTGATATTGAAAATTGTATATGTCACACTATCCAACGATCTTAGCTGTAAAAATAGTATTTTTGATAATAAAAAATTCCCGTCGGTTACATGGATTATTGATTTCTTTATTGTTAAATGTAAAATTGAATACAATTATGGCAAGTCAAGTAGCTTTGGTTTTCACCTGTTTATTGACCATTTACACTAGGTTTGACATTTAGTCACAAACTTTTTAAGAATTTATAAGAGCATTCAAAATGTACGTCGACATTCGTAGCAGTCATTTACAGGTATACAATTACATTTTATATTTATACCGAATAATTATAGTTGATAAAACACTTATTAATCGTAACAATCGTATCAAAATATTATATGTTTTATAACGCATTTTATGACAAGTACAGGATGATATAAGAAATCTTACTTTCTGTACACTTATCTCCTTGATAGCCCGGATTACATCCTTGATTACATTCCCCGTTGACATTATAGCATACACCTTGCTTGCAGTTTAATGGGCAGTCCTCCTGACATTGTGCACCAAACTTTCCAGCTTGACATTCTGTTTATGATAATAAAAGATGAAGTAACAGTTGTAGTTGTCTTGATTTTATAAATTGAAAAAAACGAAACCATAAAAACAAACAAATAACAGTTGTTCAGAAATTATCATTATATGCATGCTGTCAAATATGTTCAGATCGAAATAGTACAAAATGACGTCAATTACTATTCAATATCTTTATTTTAATAAAATATTTTATAAGTAACGAAGTGAAATAATAAACATATGAGACATGTAGATTCTAAAGCATAACACAACATAAAATTTAGTTCAAAATAAAACGTTTGCAAATGGTGTAACATTTCTCCCTACATTCTACCTCAAACGACATAGACTGACATTCTGATAAAGGATTACCAATGTGTTACATTTCTCATTTGTTGCCAACTTAATGTAAAATAATAAAAGAAAATAATCATAAGCAACTATCAATTAACGCGTTAATAGAAATATGACATTTTTCTTAGAAAGTATCTATTCTATTAATTATTTAGTACCATAGGACATCTCATCATAAAGAACTCGTCATATTTGGAGGAGGGTAATTCTTGAATTTTAGATGTGGATGGTCATGAAAATAATAACTAATTATATTTCCTTCAATGGTAATAATCAGACAAGCCACACAAACACGAACATTCAGTAATTAAATGTTATTGCAAACGTTTCGGCTATATGCCTTCATCAGTGCAAAACATAATAAAATTACCGGAAGCGACGTCATAACGGAACACACGTTAAACGCGCGAAAAAACGTTATGGCGTTTAGCGGCAAAACTATGATAACATGTAGAAACAAATATTTATGCTATAAAAAAGCTGGTACATGAATTAAAATGGATCAACAGTGATACATATGTCTATTAGACAGTGTTAATAAAAATAAGATAATAGACAAACATATTAATATATATGTAACGCATTATAAATCAAATAATACTTTATTATTTAGTCCATTTGGAATCATAGTATTTAATTTATGGATCCAAAAAGATTCTTTACATAACCGATCCATGTTGTTTTCTATAATTTCTATAGGTAAAAATGAAAAATCTGACAATGAACACTTATTATCGTTTGATCAGAAATGGATCGCAACATGTGAAACTGGATTTACGTCACAATTTCTTATATCAAATCTATGTTTATTCATTCTGCATGATACATTTTGATTAGTCTGACCTACGTATTGCTTTTTACATGTAATGAGGTAAATTACATTACGCGTAGTACAGTTAACATCATTGTGTAAATCAAAAGAACTACCTGTTATGCTGCTATTAAATTGGGAACCAACAATTATATTGTTACAATGTAAACATCTACTTCGTAAACATTGGCTAGATGAAAATGTGCGATCAAGTAAAGCACTTCTCATAAGATAATCTCGGATGTTTTTAGGACGTCTATATGCTAAAAAAGGTTTGAACTTGGTATGTATATTTTTAACGCTTACCTTATCAGACAAAAGTAATAGATCCCAATATTTATTTAAGATTTCACCAATATTAGGCAGAGATGTATAAAAACATACAGTTAAAGGTATTATTGAACTAGCATTTTTAACGACAGGACTAAGAGCATCATTTTGGGACATGCCTTCAATTTTAGAAAATGCTTTCTCAATAATAGATTTAGGATAATTTCTATCAGAAAAATATCTATTTAACGTATCTAAAGACTGCTTAAAAGTACCGTCATCGGAAATGACACGTTTATAACGTTTAGCTTGACTAAACGGGATACCACGCTTACATGATAAAGGTTGAGAGGATGTAAAATCTAAATACAAATGCATATTTGTAGGTTTGCAAAATATATCGGTAACAATTTTTCCTGTTTCGTCTTTAGATACAGAAACATCAAGAAAAGATACTGAACACTTAGAAATATTGTAAGTGAATTTAATATTCGGGTGGAAACTATTTAAGGAATCTATAAAAAAGTTAAGCGTTTCCAAAGAATCATTCCAAATCATAAAAGTATCATCTAAGAAACGTAACCAGACATCAGGTTTTACACAAGTAGAGTTAAGAAATTGCTCTTCTAGTCTACCCATGAATAATGAAGCATATGAAGGTGCCATAGGGCTTCCCATTGCTGTGCCCATTTTTTTTTTCTTCAATGGTAATGGCACTTTCGAAAAGAATAAACATGTTAGGAAATATATGCACAGAGAATTTTATTCTTGAAATTGAGAACTAGAGTAACAACACTTACCCTGTGATAATGGGGACACCCTACAATATTTCCTAAAGAATTACTATGCTCATCATATTGTAAAATATTTTATCACAGCAATTTATTGAAATTTATGTAATTCTTATACAAAATGTCCGATTTCAATACAAAAAAATGACTTAATTATATATTGGGAGCTGCGTTCCCTATTACAGCTCATGTAAAATTAGTCTTTTCTTAAAAAAATGCCAGTTTTTTATGACACTATATATTCATATTGAAAGCATCTAAAGTGTGTAGAATTTTAAACAAAAATATCTTCTTTGGGTGAAGTTAAAACATATTTATTTTATATTTGCAAAGATACTGTGTAACATTTATAAATAATTTCAAAAATGAAATTTGAGCTTAGTATATCATTAAAATATATTGTTCAAGGGGAGATACTTTTAGGTGCAGATTCAAAAATTATGAACGTTATCAAATTTGAATTTGAATATCGATTGTTCATTCGTAATTTATGCTTTCATTGTTACTAGAACGTTATAATACAGAAAGAGCGAACATCATTTTGCTGTTAGATCTATATTCTTTCTATATTTTGCGATAATATGGCGGGTGTTTTAAATGACACATACATTTAATGCACTTGCAAATATAAATACTATGTTTATATGAAACGTTTGTCATTAAGATAATTAAGTTAGCCTCTGTCACAAAGTGGGCCCGTCCATCCTGTATTACAACCTGATCGACAACGTCCACTGATAGAATCGCAATTTCCGTATGCACCTGCACAATGTACACTACACGTTATCGAACAGTTTTGACCATAGAAACCAGCATTACACTCTATTTTCAAAAATATTGTAATAAGTAAATGCATTTTTGTTCACAAGTTATAAAAACTTAACAAGAAAAATATGACATACTTCAGTATCTTATTATTCATTTAAGAGACATACGAGATATTTGAGATATAATCAAATTTATTCAAATATAAACATAATGATTATAATTATTGCACTCTCACAAATCATGTAACTATCTAAATTTAAGTATAAAACAATATTTTTTTAAAGTACATATTTAACGATTTTATGTAATAAGTCTGTCTGTCTGTCTGTCTGTCTGTCTGTCTGTCTCTCTCTCTCTCTCTCTCTCTCTCTCTCTCTCTCTCTCTCTCTCTCTCTGCGTCTCAACCTTGATAGTATGCAAACAATTAAATTAAAAACAAATACTAACTTTGGGTGCAGAACACTCCCTCCCATCCTGGTGTACAACCCTTAGTACATTCTCCGGATTTTGGATTGCAGTCATCTTCGAAACAATGTTTCCCACACTTTACGGCGCAGTCATAATAATTATTGTCGCAGGCTACGCAAAATAGATGATATTTGTGCACTAAATATTGCTTTACTTCTCATAATAAAATAAAAGTATAAAATATAAAACTTATGCTTACAAAATAAACAAAAACAACTATTAACGGATACACAAACATAAGAAAAAAAAAGTAAAACACATACGACATTAGTGTTTTATATGAAACTATAATAAAAACATATATATAACTACAAAACAAAAACATTTGATACACATGTATCATTTTTATGCTGTATAACGTAACATTGTGTTTACTTTGTAGTTGTTAATGTTTATATCGCGTATATGTTTCTTAACGGACATAATTCTAGAAATGTGACATAAGAAGTTCAAAAGAAATTTGTTCTCATCTGTAATAGTTGACAATCTTTTATTGGCAAGACAATGGTATTAATTTATATCTTAGTCAGAGTTAAAACTAATGTGAAAAATACACACCAAAAACAAAACAAAGACAACAGCAACAAGACCAAAGGTAACTAAGTAATATTCATTTTTTTATCTATAACTTTAAGTGATAATGGAGTTTTTATACATCTTTCCATTAAATATTAACTATTAATGAAAAGAATGGTATGGAATTATATTAAGAAATACATTAGAACTGGACGTTTAGCATCATCCGGGCACACTATTCAAATTCATAAAAAGATAACAAAAAAGTAAGACAACGTCAAAAAAAACGAATAAAACTGTTAATAGTAATGATAACTGGAAGAAAGACTCTCGGTACAGTTTATATATGAACATACACATTCATAAGTAGAATGAAAATATCATCAAAGAATTAATAACCACTTCATGATTTAAAAATATTACAGCAGAAATGTTAAAGCGAAAGAATACGGGGCCGTTGATCTCCATTTGTGTAATCTGTCCTTTAATTCAAGAAAATACGTTAATCTAACATGACTGTTACAACATTAAAAAAAAACATTTCTAAAATATTCTTTCAGATTTGACGCAAAATATTGTCATAATTTAATCAGAACAGAGTAGAACATAATCTGTATTAAATTATCAGTGTTGAAAACATATCTATCAGAATGCTGTATTATACATGCAGAAAAGTACGTGCACACCTAAATGAACATTCACTGGAAATTACGTCACATATTTCTTTTTTTTCTTGCAATTACACATAAAATCACAATTTCTAGCAAACATGTGAACGCTAATTAAATAAGCGTTTTATCGACCAAGAAAGTTGATAAATATTTTCCTATTTCTCAACAAAATGATTTATGAATTAATTATTTCTTTCTTTTGAAGTTAATCGTTTTATATTCATTTTTTTCACGTAACAATAACCTTTTGTCAACCTAAAAAACAAGGACAATGATATGTTGTATGTACATTATACCGAAACCCTAAAACAATAAAGGGATAACCCAAATTTATTTTGCGCTGTTTATTCTTTTATTTTCGTGTAGTCGTTTAAATACTAGTTCCAAAACATTTTTTGTCAAATCGGTTCACAATATATGATTTGATATATTTGTTATTGGTTAGGATGAACTTGATCAAAACCAGCTGTTCAAGCTCGTTCAATTCAGGTTATTTTATTCAAGTTCTAAGGTAACTTATATATCATCATGAAACAAGTATTACATAAGCCGTGAGTCACACTAATGTACCACACATAATGTAAGTTTGAAGACAAAAGCAATAAAAGAGTTGACATAACCCGTTTTTTTGGGTTTAAAACACAAACGAATTAAAGTTATCAGGCGACTTTCCAGTATTTCTTACCATAAAGAACACAAATTAAATAACTTGAAATACTGCATAAAAAACAAATAATAGTTACCGAATGTTTGTGGAATCAGAGGGAAACTTAGCAACAAACAAATAAAATCCATTTTACTAATCAGTTCCGACAATCGCGTCATAAATGAAGAAATGACAGCATAATTATACAAATAAAAATATCTTAAGGGTTTTCTACTCGACAGGGAGGAACAATATATATAAACAATGAAAACGGTTAAGTGAGAAATTAAACAAAAGCAACAAAACTATTGATCAATACTACTCAGACATAATGCCTCTTCTAATAAGGAAGATAAATCAAAATTGAAATTTGATTTTAAATATACACATTTTAATTATTCTTATATATTTAAACACAAGAGAGGTTTTACGCACGCATGGAATGATCAGATGTGCATTGTTAAGGCTGATTCGACTGCGAAGCAGCCGAGCTTTACAGTATTTTGAAAAAGACTGTGGAATGACACGATTACTTTGCGAGTCGTAAATAAAAAACAAAAGTACATAAAAATACATCAGCGTTATCATGTTTAGTTTCTCAGTGTAGGTTAGACCAAGATACCGTATCCGTTTTGCGTATTTTTACTGATGTGATTGAAGCCCTTTTCGAAGACTGACGGAAAGGGACAAAAATGTTACGATAGAATCAGTATCATCATTAGAATCGTTAATATTTCCAACTAGCATGTCATCTCTATTACAATTAATCATAGGTCATTTCAAAATGACTGCGACAAATGATGCGTTTCCTTTTTTAAATCGTATGAAAATAATGAATGTGAAATGGTAAAGTTACCGAAACGGACAAAAATGAAAATTGGGTTGCTCGGGGGGCACTTACCGTAGTGGTTCGTATTTTACATTTATCTATTGAAAATACTTTTTTTTAAAAGTATGACACATTATTATTTAGAATGCGATGCAAAATCGTTTCTTAATCAAAGTTCATTTGTATTTATTTCCTTGAAAATAAGAACATATGATAAAAAAGAAGAATAAAACTTTTATTTCCACCGCTAATATTTCCTTCTTTCAAAAGGTTTGTTTAATTCACACTGGATGTCTACATAATAAAACTATTAGATTTCAATAGTGTTTGCAAGTAACGTCTTGAGATATTTTAAGTATGTTTTTAAGAAAGCTATATTCAAAACAATTGTCGAGGGTTATTTCATTTCAGTGTTCTTAAGGGGAAAATATACTTTTTATTGATGAAGAGTTACAGTTTTTCGATTACACATTTTGTGCTCACTGATAATCATTTTTAGTCTACCAGTGAACTTTCTAGATTAGATTATAAGTACAATGTACTTATTTTTCTTTCGTGTTCTATGGATTCAGCTCAAGTGACTATGAGCTATTAATATTTTGTTCGAATTTTGGCCTTGTTGCACAGGTGCAATCACATGTTATGGTATGGTGAATATCGGGCGGCGGGCGGACGTCGTGCGGGCGAGCGAGAAAAAATAATTTATTTTCCCAGCAACTACGTAAGTTTTCGACATAACTGGCCAACGGTAAATTTTCGTAACAGTTTTCACATCGACTGCTTATTACAGCATTAACATGTGGTCGATTGACTTCAGGTCTGTCGCTCATCCACTTTCTGATTACCAACTTCGTTAAATTTTCTACATTAATGGTAGGACATTTTCTTTTTCCAAACAATATTAAAACAATGTGAATGCCTTAATCCTATGTTTGAATGGCTATCTTTTCCGTTCTTGAATTGAACGTCTTTAACTACATTGAGATAGTCATTTATTAAGTTTCGTTTAATCAAAGCAAAATCTTTCATTATTTAAGCATCGTGTAGTTATTTTTTCTGTTTGAATGCATGAATGAAAACATCAACTTTGTTATGACGTCAATAATTCTGTGAAAATATTGATACCTGTTTTTTTCTATCAAAAACAAATATTATTCTACTTTCAATATTTTATTTTAGTGGCATTATGCCAATGCGAACAGTTCAAAATTTACTGTAAATATTAATTGGAATATGTAATGTTTAATATGGGTATATTTTTATATTTTTGAGCATAATGTCACTTAAATATTTAAATTTATCATAAGCCAACTAATTCATTAAAAAACCAAAGGGGAAATTTAGCAATTATTTATGAATTTTATTTATTTTACTTGTATATTATCAAATATATTCAATATCAAGAAAGCTCTTACACTCAAACATAAAAGATATTTTTTTCTGATTTTTGACGTTCGACACGGAGAGGTCTTCACAATCAGTAATGTTCAGTAATTACTCAGTTTGGAACAAAAAATAAACGACAATGTTATTTTTATACATAAATAAATAAACAAAACAAACATTATCAATGAAATAAAAAATGGATTGGTGTGGATTGATAATTATCGCCGAATATGTCAGTTTCTTAGTGCATTAAAAGACTTCACCGATGCTTTAAGCGCTTCGATTAGTACATATTAATATATATATTTTCCAATTGCCTCCCTTTAAATTCTCCACCGTAAAAATTACAGGCATTTCAAACTAAGATTAATTTATTTAATCAATTTAAGGTGAGTTATTATCTCACATGTGTAGATGTAAGCACATGATTACAAGGCGCGTGCAATAAAGATCTATAGGTATATATCAACAGCACTATTTAATCATCATGAAAACAAAAACTATTTTACCATTTTATTTTGAAATGAATTTCCTGTCTCAACAACTTGTGTGATTTTTGTTTTTGTTATTTTAGTCACAAAAGGGAACAAAGACGGACACTTGACCTCCCGTTTGCTTTTAAGTGATCTATAGTACCTACTTAAGTTTTGAAATCTATTTTCTATTTTTTATTTCCTCATTCCAATAATTATTTCTTTATTTCAAACAAGTACTTATACAGAACGTACAACACACATGTATCAAAAACCTCATATTCACTATTAAGTGGCGGTACGTTCTGTTTAGTTCAATTGAATTGTTTTTATTTAGACATACATAAACATCCTTACATCAAGAAGATACAATTATTATCAATTTCAATTAAATATTTAGAAATTTATTTGAAAAGTGAGCTACAGCGATTGTTACTGAGCATACGATTAACAGGTAAAATATGGGCCTATCGGCGCTTGAACGGACTCTGTTTGATATTTTAGCTGTTTCTTTCCACACATCCAATGAAGATCAGTCAAAATGGTACTTTTTTACATACGATATCGTATATTAGAAATAGACAATAATATGTAATTTAAAATAAAAATAAAAAATACATTGTTGATGCTAATTACATTTTTTTCAATATGATTAATACCCGTACTATATGAAAATATATATAAATGACCTCAAGCGTGTCTTAAAGAAGTTTTGTATTGATGTGTATCTAATTTCTTCATAAGAAACAGTATCTAGAATTTCACAGAATTATACAATATAAAACAAAATGGCAACAAGCTAAATTATTTCACCAGTCATTTAAAATCATTCATCTAGCTATATATTACGGGATGTGACTGCATACGGAAGTCAATCACTGACGAATTACGTGCTGTGTCAAGCAAAGGCTTAAAATATTTCGAGTAGATACTTACAAAACAATTTAAATGACCTAATGTTATGTTTTATCACGTAGTTTATTTTAAAAATCAGAAAATATCAAGTATTAATCCGTGACATCTCACATCTCGAAACATTTAGCGATCTGTCGATATAAAGTGGTAAAGACAAAGAAACACTTTACATTGAATATTCAATTGAAAAAATGTGCCATACCTCACGAAGTAGTAAATGTACTAATAGATCACTGCAAAATGAGAAACCAATCCCTCGCCAACTCCCAATTCCTAAACACCCATACAGTGTATAAGTTAATACAGAAATACGTCGGGAGAAGTATGAAAAAAAGTTAAACTGGAAAATAGTGATGCTCGGAATCAACAACAAGATCACATGAAAATTGCAAACTAAATGGTAAAATGGTAAACCCTAGCACAGGCTTAAGGGAAGTGAATAATTTTGTACAACTGCCTTATGCCCCTTGATATCTGTTGGTTGGTAAAGTATAAATACCTTGAAAATGGGAGATTCCTCGGAAGCAATGAGCAGCAAAATTCATGAAAAATTGCAAACCCGTCTTGACTGAGTTCTTCGTGGACGATTATAGAAAGGTGCAACATCCCTAATATATTAAAATTTGTATCATAAAGTAATGTTTTACAATAATAAGGTTCATCACTGTCTGTTTGCTTTATGAAATCTACTTAGTTCAAGAGAAACAAGATCCACCGCCGGGCGGGGGGCAACGCTCGACTTTTTACTTTTTCTAAACGCAAACATAGAAAGGTTTGAACATATCTTAACGTTTCCTTTTTATAAATTTAGTTCGTCTGTCTTGTCACATTAGTTTTGTTTATCTATTTTGTATATATATATGAATAGAAACATGACGCATTTTCTAAAAATAGAAACATGACGCAATTTCTAAAAATAGAAACATGACGCAATTTCTAAAAATAGAAACATGACGCAATTTCTAAAAATAGAAACATGACGCAATTCTATAAATAGAAACATGACGCAATATACGCAATTTCTATAAATAGAAACATGACGCAATTGACGCATTTCTATAAATAGAAACATGACGCAATTGACGCATTTCTATAAATAGAAACATGACGCAATTGACGCAATTTCTATACATAGAAACATGACGCAATTTCTATAAATAGAAACATGACGCAATTTCTATAAATAGAAACATGACGCAATTCTATGAATAGAAACATGACGCAACTCTATAAATAGAAACATGACGCAATTCTATAAATAGAAACATGACGCAATTTCTATAAATATAGACATGACGCAATTTCTATAAATAGAAACATGACGCAATTTCTATAAATAGAAACATTACGCAATTTCTATAAAAAGAAACATGACGCAATTTCTATAAAAATAAACATGACGAAATTTCTATAAATAGAAACATGACGCAATTGTATAATAGAAACATGACGCAATTCTATAAATAGAAACATGACGCAATTCTATAAATAGAAACATGACCCAATTCTGTTGTTGTTGTTGTTGTTTCAGTCAGTTACCGCCAAAACAATGAAAATTTCAATAATTTGACCTTCAAAGACAATGTCATTAATGAGTGAAGGTCAAGGTCTTTCGGTATATTTTTAACAGTTATCTTTGAAAATTATTATGTTCAAGTTTCAAAACAATCCATTCAAAAATAACAAAGTTACAGCCAATAATAGCCAAAAAAATGAATATTTCAATAATTTGACCTTCAAAGTCAAGGTCATTTATGAGTGAAGGTCAAGGTCTGTCTAATTATTTTTAAGGGATATCCTTGAAAATTATTATGTTCAAGTTTGAAGACAATCCATTCAAAAAAAATAAAGTTACAACCAATAATAGCATGAACAAGCAAAAATTGGACTTTTAACCTTGAAGGTCAAGGTCATTTATGGATGAAGGTCAAGGTTAGTGTGGTCTACTGAAAGGTCTTGTCCAAAGGGTTGTTGTGGCCAAGTATGAAGACAATACACCAAGAAATAAAAAAGTTATGATCCAGGTACAAGTTTGCGGACGGCAACGACAACGCCGACCCGACTATAACAATACCTCTACTTTTTTTTTTCAAAAAAAAAAAAGTCGAGCTAAAAATGACAGATTCAGAGAAATTTAAGGAAATTATATACGCAAAAAGCTTCGAGATTTAACGTTAAACGTGTATCAAAACTCACAGCCTGATATTTTGTTGCTGTACATGCTGGAACAATTTTGTTAAAATTACAATTTATACCTATATTCGGCTACATTTTTTTTCTGAGAGTTGCACCTTTTTATAAAGTTCCAGAAAGTTGAATTAACCTTGTGTTGCAACCAGCATCCAAGACACTTGCATCCTGGTCGACGAAGTTTCATTATCTAAGTACCGAAACAATAATTACAATGGTTATTTGACTTTGTACAAAATATATTGCAATTTCAAGTTTTAGTTCAGGAGATACACACATTAAAAATCGGAGTACGTAGAACATTTCTTAAACGTGTAATGAAATATACTTCCTTCGTGACAATAATGAAAATACTTAAGATTTTTTGCACTTATTCTTTCATGATTTTATCAATAACTTACAATGTTTAATTGGACATAATTAAAGAGAATGAATCTTAATTATTTGTTGATTACTACAGTTCTGATTTTACAAACGAGCGGTAATTATTTATTTCTTCTTCGTTATTTTCCTTTTGAATATAAAACTGTCAATCGTTTCTTTCTTGGTCTTAATTGTACAAAGGATTAATAAATATAATACTATTGGTGCTCCTTAAAACGTTTTTGCTGACTGATTTTGTGAGACTGTGATGGATCGAGGGAATATATTATATTTGATTATCTTTGGCGGATTCTGTTTTTCTTTTATTTTATTGTATGTGTTTGGCATGACTTTATTCTGATGTTTATGTATCCGTTAATAAGCATTTAATAATAATTTGTTTCTAAGCATAAATGCTGTTTCATACAAAATGAATTTCTCTTTATAACTTTTCTGATCATCTTGAGTTTTTGTCTTTTATACTTCTATTTGCGTTTACTATTTTTGGTTATGAGCCCGGTTTTTATAAAAAAAAAAAAACAAAAAAACCCTTCGATTTACTGCAAAAAAATAAATTCGGATTCAAGAACTCCTTCCGATTTCTATTATGTAAAGTCATATATTGGTTTCCCCTTCGTTGATTTGTAGCATGTTATATATAAGCATGAGAACCGGAAAGCAGTACTGCTGTAGATGAATTTGAAAGCTATAAATAGCTAGATGACCTTAACAGAAAGTCCGAAAATCTGTTTTTAGAGGTTGTATTAGTCTAAACGAAATGGTCAGTCGCGTCGCGCTATGGTAATAAATAATGAACTGGAGAATTTTGCAGGAAATGAAATGAAAACATATTCAACAATAAATTGCATCTTTATAAATTTATCGAAAAAAATTTAAGTAGGCCATTTTTTACGAAATGTTATGTCATAGTATTATCAATTTGAAATTGTTTTTTCCGTAGGTTATTTCCGGTAGCCCGGGGTTCTATGATATCACGGTACTTAACGTTTTGCAGAAAATATTAAGATACAAGGTATAAAAATCATACATAAATGAGATTTTTTTTCTTTTTGATATTTTAACTTTTTCTAAAACTGTTTGTCGAAGATTTATTCAACAGATCAAATAAAAATGTCATTTTTCAAACTATTTCTATTGTTTGCCAATTTGGGTGATTTCAGAAGAGGTTACTATGGTATCACGGTAATTCCCGAAAAAGGAAAGTATGAAAGAATAGATGTGTCAAAGTCTTCAAATTAAGTTGTGAATATCTTCGTACTGCCAACTTACTTTAAAATTCCAGCTATATGAACAGTCAAAATGCCATAATATTGGATTATAACATATTTATATTGCCTGGGGGGAAACGATTCAGGGAAATGATTGTCAGATATGAAGGTTTTATAAAATAATTTTCTTACGAAAGTAAATTTATTGGCAGATTAAAGAATTTAGTATTCCAGTTTGAAAAATGTTAGCATCATTGTGTGTTTCTTTTACCAGCAATTACAGAAAATGTAAATACTGTGATATCATAGAACCCATGATATCATAGAACCCGTGATATCATAGAACCTGTGATATCATAGAACCTGTGATATCATAACACTCGTGATATCATAGAACCCGTGATATCATAGGAACCTAGTATATATAGCTCCTCCTTTAAATCGACTCTGATTTCTCGAAGAAGTTAATTCTATTTTATTTGAAGGCATTCGGTTTTATAGTGGTTTGAGAGTGGAATGTTGATTTGCCAAATACTGTAACATTTTAACAACAAAATTTTGTGTCTGCACTTTGAACATGAGGTGAAATGTTTATCTATGAACGTAAACACAGAGGGTTTTGAAGCAATTCAACAAAATGATATATTGATATCCCAAAAAATCAATAAACAATATCATTTTATATATCACCAATGTCAAGTAGCTTTTATATCTCGCACGAACATGATGTTAGTGAATTTCCTAATGCCTGCCTAATCTTCTATTATATTAACAAATAATGTTTCACCATGTAATGTTACACGTGTATGACGAACAAAATTCCTGAATTTGGTCTTTTTGAAATTCATACGACCTTTTTTCATTCCAGTGTGTGTTCTACTTTCAGTATTTATCTGGGACTTGAAATCTTAAATCCCAGGTATTAAAAGAAACCATTTAGTTTAATTTGGCATAAAAATGCATGTAATATTCATATATTGCAAAACAAGTATTGCTATTTGTATATTTGTTACAATTAATATAATAAAATACAGACTTTGTTGATTTTGACTACTGTTTTTTTATGTTCCAAAGAAAATACATTTAATTTTCTAATCTCTAGCAAACCTACCAAAGTTCCTAATAAACAATGTGTTTTGTCCTCCCATTAATCTATATGATATACAATTCTGATACAATCAGATTAACCGCTGAAAAGTTAAAAAGAATATCTAGTAATCAGATGCCTACTAGTTCATCGTCATTTGCTGCATTTCTTGCTTTGATGCTTTGCATCAATGTTTTTCTTGTTATATCAATTTTGGTTTATTAACATATGAATTTTTATGTTTCTTACCATGATTAGTTGTTTATATTTGTAAAATATGAGGAGGATTATAGGTACAAAGAAAATGTACATGCTTTGATATTTTTATCATCTTATGTTACTGACTACAGTAGTGACACAAACAGAACACTGTTGCACTACAGTCATATCACTATACATTAACAAATTGTGTAAGTCTCGTTTGTATTCAATGGAATTACTTTCCTTACCAGGCAGGCATCAGTGAAAGCATTTTTTTTGTTTAATATCTGGCCCCTCATTTACAGGACAGTGCATACGATAAGTATAAATATACAACAATGATTTTAAAAAACATTTTGGAAAAATGTACAATTGTACCTAATCTGAATATAACATGACCTGTGTGTAGGTATGATTTGGTAAGGTATCTGTACTGAGCGTTTTTTGCGTGGAGCTTCTAAATTAATGTATTGCAGCAACATTTGTACTTGTTTTATAATGACAAGTGTAGCAATATTTAGTGCATAAAAATAATCTTTTTATTAATAGCCTACAAAAATAATGATGACTGTGCCTTAAAGTGCGGAGAAAATTGTTTTGAAGATGACTGCAATCCTAAATCCAGAGAATGCAATAAAGGTTGTAAACCAGGATGGGTTGGAACGTTCTGCAACAGCAATAAGTACTTGTTTTATTTTTCCAAGCCTTTCATATCATTTAATAAAACATATAGTAAAGAGGAGGAGAACTGGGGTGCGGTTTTGGGTGTGTTGACAATGTATTCCTGTAGACAACAAAATCAACAGATAAAACTGTATTATTCTGACATAAATCTTGCGTTTATCGTTCTACTAAGCGCGACAGTTAATGTATCGGAATGAGCAAAACATTTTTATAACTAACAGAATGTCAGGCTTTGAAGTTTGGCACAGATTGCAAGGAAATTTGTTCTGTCAATTGGATACATGGTTATTGCAATAACGTCAACGGCAATTGTATGTATGGATGCAAGCCAGGTAATCAAGGAGATAAGTGTGAAAGAAGTAAGTCTATCAATTATTTAATTTTTTATGCAGGAAGGTTGATTGGATGAACAATGCCGATGATTCAACAACCTGAATTTTTTAATTATATAGTATGGTAATTTCATTTGTATGACTTTTGCAAATTTCTTATTCGGCAACATGATTTCTTAATCTAAAAAACACAATAATGAATAAAAAAATAGCATATAAATGACCTTCACATAATATATTGATGATGTCTTACTCGACGTTATTTTTAGAATAATCTATAGTGTACAATTATATGTAACTTAAAGCAGCACGCATCAGGATTCATCCTAATTTTCATGATAATTTTGAAAAGTATTTTTAAAAATTAAATATTGTGAAATGAACAAAACTGGTAATTGACACATTGCAATCGGCACTTATAATCCACGTAAATTATCGGAAAGAGGTCAAAATATGCAAAAAAGCCCTACTGCGTTACGAACGCAGTAGAAATATGGTGAAAAATACTACAAAAAAGTCATTTATTATCAATTGAATCTTTAATCTATTTACTTTTCTAGAAAATTAAGTACAGTTTAAAATTAATTTTCTTGAAATTTTTCGGCTCATCTGGAGGCATGCATCTTTAAACTTAAATACACACCATCAACACAGAAGTTAGTAATTGTAAATAATTATATTTGTTGATACCGCCCTGTATCTTTTGAACTTGATTAAGTTTTATAACTAATAGAATGTGAAGCATTGAAGTTTGGTATAGAATGCAAAGAAAGTTGTTCCTCAAATTGCAAGCATGGCCATTGCAATAACGTCAACGGCAATTGTACTTTTGGATGCAAGCCAGGTTATCAAGGAAATAAGTGTGAAAAAGGTAAGTCATTCTATTATTCAATTTTTTATGCAGGAAGGTTGATTGAATTAACAATGCCAATGATTCAACATTCTGATTGTTATAATTATACAGTATGGTTATTTCATTTCTATGACCTTTCTCCAATTTTGTAATTTGGTAACATGATTTCTTTACTTACAAAAACACAATAATGACTGAAAGAGTAGCATATAAAATGATCTTCACATAATGTTTTGATGGTGTCTTCCTCGACAACATTTGTAGGTTAATCAATAATGTACAATTATATGTAACCTAAATTTAAATACACATCATGAACACAGAAATAACTGAAAATATTTGTTGAAATCGCACAGTATCTTTTTAACCTGATTAAGTTTTATAAATAATAAAATGTGAAGCATTGAAGTTTGGTATAGAATGCAAAGAAAATTGTTCCTCCAATTGCAAGCATGGCCATTGCAATAACGTCAACGGCATTTGTATTTTTGGATGCAAGACAGGTTATCAAGGATATAGGTGTGAAAATAGTAAGTCTTTTGTGTTATCTTGCGGGTATGATCTTAGCATAAATATGTCTAAACGATTTCCCATCACTCGTATTGAACATGTACGATTCGATTTTAATATTTTATATGAAAATAAATCCTGTATATATTGTTCTTAAAAGTAAGCACAGGTCTGTTTTTAATTAACTTAATGATTCGATATTTAACTTTGTACGATACAGTTTTATATGCAGTTGCTGGGTCATGTGGGGGTTGCGTTCATTAAACGCCGCCTTTCCTTGTTGATCTGGTTTATCATATTCTATATAAGATAATTTTTTCTATGCCTGATTCAATTTAAAATGCAAAAAAGATCTAATTTGTAAGATCAATTTCTTACAATTCGTAACATGAAAAATTCGTGTTCAATGTGCTAACAACGTTTTCCATATCATGCCACTTCATTGAATAAATGAAAATAAAATGAGAAAAAAGACACGGGTTCATTTTCAAGACAACTTTTTTATCACTTTTATTTTATGTTAAATTGTGCTTATTTATTTTATTTGATTTTATTTACAAATCTGGTAGAATGTTTTATTATCTTGACTTTCTGTATTAGTTTGGATGATCAAAATTTATTCATTTTATTTGATTTTATTTATAAATCTAGTAGAATGTTTTATTATCTTGACTTTCTGTATTAGTTTGAATGATCAAAATTTGAAAGTGCGTTACCTTCTTCTTTGTAGTTTCCAACTAAAATCTGACAATCTAATAAAATTGCAAACGAATCATCCTTTTAACATATTTGTCTTCGACTGTATAAAAACGACGATCTGCCATGGGATTACATGTATATCTTATGTTAGAAATTAGTTTGTTATCATGTCTGCTGAGGCAGTCAAAGATTGATACTTGTCATATGAAATATGAAACATATTTTAAAATCGATAGAATGGATACAATGGCCCTAAAGTCATTTTGTTTTCTATGCCTGAGTGTTAATATTGATATATTACTTTTTGTTGGCAATAAAAAAAATGTAACACATCTGTGATCCTTTATCAGAATGTCGTTCTGGATCGTTTGGGACGGAATGTAGTGATAAATGTTTTACCACTTGCAAAAATGGTGTCTGCAATCATACGAAAGGCTATTGTATTAGTGGAAGCGAGGCTGGTAATCAAGGATATATGTGTGAAAGAAGTAAATTTTCAAAAATTGCATGATTACGTAGATAGTATGACAGTATACAATAAGTATAAAGGAACTTTACACTTTTTTGTACATCTACGACTCCTTAAGATAGTTTGCCTAAAACTTTTAAATTTCTTCTGACCATGGTATTGATTTTTCGTAAGATATTTTATATTTAAAATTTGTTATTACATACCTTAAATGATTACTCCAACTATCGACGTACATTTTCAATGCTTCTGCTGTCAGCTGTCTCAGCCAGTCAGGTAAATGTGAACATGAGTAAACAATATCAATATTGCTTTACATTCATAATTAAAACTATCTTGCTGCATTTGCCAGTCATGAAATTGCTAACAACAAAATGAAAGTGCCTGTGCTAGGGCCAACACAATTTACAGGAAGGTTGATCACCATGTTAAGTTGTGCAGCTGGGGTTTCGCGTGTGGATTAATTCACTTTTGTCAGAGTTATTGCCCTTGACTTTGTTTTGATATTCAAAAATTAAAAATAGCACTTTGGAATACGGCATTCGAGGTCAATACATATAAATCAAAATTCAAAACGGTGTTCATTAGCCGTTATTATTTCCTATATAAATTATAATAATCATAATAATAAGAAATAAATATACTGTAACATTTAATATCGTACCGGCAAATTTCGATTCACAAAAAGAAATCTTGTTAGAAATAAAATGTGCATTATATATTAAATCTTTCCTAGAACTTTCTGTTTCCTAAAATGAATGTTTACTAAATTTTATGTTGATAATGTGGTGCAGTGAATTATGTGTATTTGGTCAGTATTTATTTTTATACATAATTCAATTTTTGCACAGAAAAATGTAACGGTGCTGCTAATTTATGTAATCATTGTGTTAGGATTGATTTTGTAATAAAATCAAAGAAGGATTTTTGATACTCAATAGAAATAATTTCCGCCATACTTTTCCTTATTATTTCTCTAGGATGAAATAAATAAATGGATACTGGAATTCTTTTTCATTCTTTATAATTATATCTGATTTCTTCTCAATATATAAGTCGGACTATTCTGTGATGGTTTGAAAAATATTTTGTTAATACACATGCATTTTTTTTTCAAAATAATATTAACAATGTACGGTCGGCACCTTTGGCGTACATTTTGGATTTAATTTGAAAGTTTGTGAAATTATGCCCATAATACATGTATGTATAAACGTATACAGTTCCGTAAGTAATTTGAAACTAGGTGGTGCATTATGCCCATCCAAGTCTGAATGGTCAGTTAAAATCAATACAACTTAGCAATTGTGCCATTATCGTGTTCAATTTTATATTTACAATGAAAATAATCAATAATCCACGTGGCCGACAGAAATGTTTATAAATATCGTTAAAAATCTGCAACGGTCAAGTTTTAAAAGAAAGGGCATTTTTTATAACTTATGTCGTTTTATATTATATCATAAACATTTTTCACTATCAATTACTTGATAGTTGCCATTATATTAGACATTTTTTTAAATTTAAATATACTACTAATTAAGCTTAATTTGAAATAAAAATAATGAGCATAATATCTATTTACACAGCACAGCAAAATCAGTCATTGATTGCACATAACATATAAACTATTTCTTAAATCTTGATACTGTTTTTTTTTTAAAGGCAGATATTGTGCATAAGGACTGTTTATATTTGTCGACCAAGATTTTTAGAATTGGAAATTATTTTATTTACTTTTTATTGTTTTTAATGTCTTAAAACTTATATTTAGAATGCAATTATGGCCACTATGGTGATAAGTGCGCCCATCAATGTAATGTTCATTGTATAAAAGGAAACATAATATGTAGACATACAGATGGAGAATGTGTGAATGGTTGTCAGGCAGGGTGGATTGGTCAAAGACGTGATTCAAGTAAGTAAATGAAGTTATAAGATATATTTTTGTTGTGACGATCAGGACTGTTTTATCATTATAATTATTTTATTGATCCAATTAAAACGGAAGTTAAATGTCTTTCTTTTTTTTCTAACATCACTGCAGAAGCCTGCATATCTCACATAAAAATAATCGTATTTCTAGGTGCTTTTATTCAAACTTTATTATTCATCAACAAACGTCATTCTTACTGACTACTCTTGTATGTTGGTTTTGTTTTGCTTCCAGAGTTCTTTAAAGAAATCATTTAATAAAAGAATTATTTTAACACATTAATACAAATATATAGCTTTCGTCCATTCTTTAATTGCAAACAATCACTATCAAATTTTAAATCAAACTATTTCATATTTTTATTGTGATCAGCGTATTTACATTATTTATTCATAAATATCAATATCTGAACAACGTGAACATTTTATCAAATAATTGAACTATAAATAAACTTGTGTTGTGCGTAGTTGATCGCCTCAGCGTATTCAAACAACATTATCCTATGAATTCTAAATGACAATCGCTTTATATTATTTTGTTATAAATAGAATGTATGCTCGGGAAGTTCGGTCAAGTGGTGAGAATTGTCAATCAAATTGTAAAGCCGATGTATGTGACTACATCAATGGCAATTGTGTTGAAGGTTGCAAGCCAGGCTTTCAAGGAAACAAGTGCAAAGAAAGTAAGTGTATCGCCGTAATATTTGTAGTCCACCAAGTGCATTGATTCTAACAGTTTTTGTGCCAGCACAATGGGGGTATTTTTGTTTGCTATTGTATGTCCGTCTGCTGTCCATCCGCTTTACTTGTCCGGGACATAACTGTAAGAGGTATCAACATGAAACTTTATAGGTAGATAGATCTCATTAGGTGATGCGCAAGAAGTGTAACTCTTCCTTGTCTAATTATGGAGTCATTGCCCTTAGTTCATATTTACATTTTGAACTTTGTCCGGGACATAACTCTGACACTTTAAGAGATATGAACAAGAAACGTTGTAGATAGATAGGCCTCATTGGGTAGATTTGCAGTGCATAGAACAATAACTCAGTTTTGAATTATTGCACATTGAACTTTGTCCGGGATATAACTCTGAAACTACATTAGGTATATTTTTCTGTGTCCAAAACCTATTTGGGAAGCATCACCGGGGTTCAACCGGTTCTTGCTACGTCTATTGTAACCATGACCATTTATTAGCATTTACTTGGTGGGCTTCATTTTATTTACACTGTCTTGTCATATAGGAATATATTGGGGTTAAGAGAGGTATGGCGTGTCTAAAACCGGTTGAAACTCCCCAGTGGTGTAACTAACCGATCGAAGGCGCTACCCCTCTGTGTTCCTTCCCGTGTTCCACATGTGTGAATTGTGTTTTGAATGTTTGCATGTTTCGTGATGTCTACCTTGTTAAATTGTCGTTAACGGTAAGTATTTTCTTTCGACCCCCCCCCCCCCCATTCGCCAAGATTTCCGTATCATTTCCCCCTGTCTTTCCCCTTGCACCACTTATTCCTTTAATTCCCATTATTTCGGCGCCCTTTGTTTTTGTTTTTTTTTTACTTATTGCGTTTCCCTCCCCTCATTATGCAGCCCTTGTGTCCTCTGCTAATTCTGGTTCAGTGCCTTTTGAGTGTCCTGCTGTTGTGACTGGGGTATGACAGGGACTGCGTCCTGTGAACGTTGCCTTTGCCTTGTTGATCTTAATTTTCATTTTAGCAAGATTACCGAATTAAAACGAATTCTTAAATACACAAGTAAGAAGTAGTTATGTCTTTATATGTTAATGCAACAACGTTTTACATGTCACAAATCACTGATTTACTAATTGCCTTAAATAAAAGCAAACAATCAGACAGATAAAAAGCTACAATTAATATTATATCATATATAGATATAAATGTGTTTTTCTATTTAACTGTTTTCAAAATATTGTGTGGTTTTTATTTTTTTATTACAGTATTCAATATAAAAAGTCTTATCAATCTTAAAAAAATCAGTTATTAATTATACATATTAAAAATAGGAATAACTTGAAATGGCAGATTTACTATATATAGACACAAACCAATGAGTTCTTGGGAGATTAGGTTATTTTTAACAATTTATCCGTGTGCAAAATTAAGTTTATTTGTAGGTCTGTTTTCATTTTTAAAAAAAGTAGCAACCTGAAGATGGTTATATTTCACAAACTATAATCTGTCATGTAATGTCTAACCTAAGGTTCAACAATAATTAATTTAATTAGAAATCAGTATAAACATGTCACCTAATATACAACAACTCACATAAAGAACTATCATATTGGAACACTCAAGTGATGTGCTTAATCGATAGCTAGCAGCAAATATTATTATTGTAAAATCAAATAAAATACAGCAATGATAGTTTTATATTCATACGTTAATGTAGCATCGTACTATTGTAAGTTAATTTCCGATAAAAGTATGACAAATTATGTTAAAGAATTATCAATTTTACACTATTAGATTGTAAAACACAATCATTGATAACATTGTTTGAAGTAGAGATAAGGTCATAGTACTTACACTAAAACACATAATTATGACTATTGTTTGATTCAATAATTGAGATAATACGATTAACTTTTTTTACAGTTTCAGACAAGGTTTTAAGTGACACAAAACCGTGCACACGATATCACGAAACACTTAAGCTGAAAATAGTTTTGATATGTGTCGGAATCCTTTGTGCCATTCTTGTTGTGTACGCTTCAGTTATAACGATCTTGTTTAAACGTAAGACGAAGCATAATTGTGAGATGTTTTTAAGAATTTATTTACTCATTTAAATAGCTTCGCTTCTAATCTTTGAGCTAATATAAAATATGACAGAAAACTTAGGAAAAACTCATGCATAATCAATGAACAAAAAACCTTACGGAATAAAATCCAAAGATTATTTTTAAAATGTTTTGGGGACCAATTCATCAATGAACATCCAGAAATCAACATTTTTTATCAATTTAAAGGCGGCAAATACATGAACAGATATGAACCTTTAGGTTATTCACAATATTCATTCCTCTGATTTATTGATTTCATGTTAAAGAAAAAGATGGGACTGATGGCATTTGCAGTGGAAGGTAAAAGTATTGTACCTTATTTCATATATGTTAATATGTTATTTAAATATAAATATCTTTATACCGATATCCAGTATGATTTGCTCCTGGATTTAACATCTTACAAGATCTTAGGTAAATTATTGGTCTAATATAACATAAGTATTAAATAATATATTGTCGAATGGGTAAAATGTAATGAATATGCAACTCTATCAATGTAATGAAAAGAAATTTGTTGTCGTTCCCAAACACCCATGTCGCGATTTCTTTTTATGTGACTTCATCTTGTTAACTCATGGATCTATCGTCAACAGACATAAGTTTGCTTAAATCCAGTATTAAATTAAAACCTTGATCTTGCATTAAAAATCTATTAAATCAATACTTAATCCAATAATTTCCTTTCATTTGAGTTTAATGGTCCTTGAGAAATGTTGTATTCTATTTTAGGAGCTATGGTGATGCTGATGCAAATGAAACAAATAAAACAGAAACTGTAACAACTGGAGCAGCAACAGAAGCAGCAACTGAAATAGCAAAAGTTCAGATAGATGCCATTGAAAATGAATCTCATCAATATACAGATCTGAGTCCCGATACGAAAGATGAAGCAACATATGAAACTATACATGAATGACCATAACTATAATAGTCTTTTTTCAAGGTAGTTTAATGTGCTCCTTTACAACTCAATTAATTATTAAAACCTTTAAATTTGAAGACAATGATACGTCGTTTAATAGGACTTTGTTCATTAAACAATTATGTACGTTGCGTTGAAAATTATGTTAAACAAGCATTATGGCACACTTCACTACCATTTAAAAGTATGTTAAACATTAATGAATCATTTCACATGATTTTTGATTTAGGGTTAATTATGATTAATTGATTTAAAACTACGCACAATTTATTTATTTTTATTTTTAACAATTCCAATCGGATTATTTACAAACATTACATCTTTTTCCGATCGGATTTTCTTATTTTCTGAGATTGCGGGAAGTATGTGTTCAATATGTATTTTAAAGATAATTATGCTATGCTCAAATTTGATATCAGAAACATTGATAATTGCTACACAGTCTCTTTGTAAATATAGAATAAATATGTTTTGACTTCACACAAAGTAGATATGTCATGTTTAATACTCCACACTCTATGGGTGGTCACAATATGAATATATAGTGTCGTAGAAAACTGGCAGTCTTTTTTAAAGAAAAGACCATCTTTATATATCTGTCCTGTAATAGGAAACATAGTTTCCAATACATAGTTTATTCATGTTTTTTATTTAAATTACTCATATTCAAAAAGAATTTCATAGATTTTAATAAATTGCTTCGATAAAAATTATTTACTCAAGGATGAGCATAGTATATCTTTAATGCTTTTTCTTGTTGAATCAATTTAAACATGGTTCGAAAAATTGATAGGAGCTTTTCTATATATTGTAACTGGCAAAATTATTGACTGGAATTAACCCCAAATGGATATTTTTCCTATTGGATTTTTTCAATAATTTTATGGGAAATATATCATATCGTAATTAATTATATTGAAAATTAATCCATTTCGAATTTTTTATAAAATATATTTTTTAAGGTAGGTGTATGTATCTTCAAGACTAGATAAAGATGAAACCATAAAAACGACTGTTTCACAGCATTTTTGCAGTCTTTATGCTGAGGGGGGGGGGTCCGTAGCCGAGTGGTTAACGTCGTTGAATTCAAACCACTTGCTTCTTACCGCGAATCCTGCCAGGGACTTTGGCCTCTTTCATTTGAGGAAGCTATCAGGCTAGCTTACGGAGCATCAGTTGTTCTACTCAGGTGCCCGTTCGTTCCTGAGTAATGCACGAAAGAAAAACAACATTATGCTGATTAAAATAATACTAATGAGAATTATCACATTATGGACTTTTACGTTATCCTGTAGTACAATCAAAAATATCATAAACTTCAGACTGAGATTTAACAAAACTTTTAAATTATACATAGATTAAAGTTGTGTTGTATAAACAACCAGTTTTGATATGTTCTTTGCTTAGGACATCAATCAATGATATCGGTCTATAATCATTAGGGTTAAACAAACTACCTTTTTTATGGACAGGTATAATTACACATTGACACCATTTTTCTGGGAATGTTCCAGAATTAAATATCTTATTAAAGACGTTTTCGGTAGTTTTCTGTGCGCATCGTTATGCGCTTCCAAGAAAGATAATCACGGATAATTACTCTTCAAATGAAGGTCTAGTTGAATAGTATTCGGATAAGTGTTAAAATTTCGGCTATAACCAAATAATGAGTAAATAATACAGAATAGATATTTTTAAATGTTCAAAAGGAGATCGGTTCAAAAGAATAAGAGGTCGTTTAGACAACATCACATAAAGGATTTCTCCAAGCATTAGTACGACAGCATTGATGATAATTCTGCACGCGTTACCCCACCCACTTGTGGTATAGTGACGAAAGTGCGTCGCGACTTGATTACTGGCAGACAACTGGGCAAAGAAGTTTAAAATGATATATTTTAAAAGTGTTGAATAAAAAAACAAAATTCATATCTAAGAAATGTTCCGAGTTTCATTATTTTCTTTGTAAATTTCTGAATACTTGCTTACTTTTCGGTATGTTAGTCGAGTTAAAAAAATAATATGGCCCTAGATATGTTTTAAAAAGATATTCAGTATTATTTACTTAATATAACATCAAAAGAAAAAGAAATTTTTGATTACAACATGTTTTTGTTGTATATTTGACAATACATTTTGTATAACACTGATATTTCTTAAGAAAGCGTGGTAATTTTGACATTTGGCATATGCGGTAACCATGGAAACTGCCCGTTTACAAAAAACTTACACGTCAACATATATATTTTATTTCTATTTTTGAATCCACTATCAAATGTTACTTGATAAATCAATAATGTAGAAAATTCTATGAAAGAAATTTCTTGATGGCTTTAATTTTTTTACATAATTCATGTTTATTTTTCTCATTTTTTGTTTAGTTAAAAAGCATGAAAACTTATTTTTTAAAGAAATATGTTCCAATTATCGTTTATTTTATACAGAACCCTAAGATAAAGGAAGCTTTGTATAAAATTATGTTTATTGTGAGTGTAATAAGCTATTTTATACATTATTATAACACAGTTTGGCTATTTTGACAATTTTGAGATATACGGTTACCATGGAAACTGCCATTTTTCAAAAAATCCAACACGCCAACATATATTTTTCTTTTTCTTTTTGAATTTGTCATTAAATTTTACACAACATACAAAAAAATTAGAAAATCCTATGAGACACTTTTTTCAATTATTCTCAGAATTCATGTTTATTTTTCTCACTTTTTGTTCAGTTGAGGAACATGGAAAACTCATTTTTTAAAGAAATATGTTCAGATTATCATTTGTTTCATACAGAATCATTAGATAAGATTATCTTTGCATAAAACAATGCTCGTTGTGTGTTTTAAGCTATCTTATACATTTTCTATTCGTTATAACACAGTTAGGCTATTTTGACAGTTTTTAGATATACGGTTACCATGGAAACTGCCATTTTACAAGAAATCCAACACGCCAACATATATTTTTCTTTTTATTTTTAAATTCTTCATAAAATTTTACTCATCATACAAAAAATTTAGAAAATTCTATGAAAGGATTATTTTTTCATAAAACTGTAGAAAATGTCTTTTATTAATTTGTACATATAAGCGACAACAAATGACTGGTGAAGGTACTGGTGTGTCACCTGTTGCATTGTTAAACTTTAATTTCCTAACAGCTTCGTTTATTTTACCCTAGATATTAGACTATTAAAGAGAAAGTTCTCAATCTCATCTAAATAATCTATTCATCTAAATTAAAATCTTTTCATACTGTTGCCTGTAAATGTTCACAAATTGCCCCATCAATATCAGCTCCAGAAAACAACTGGCTAAAGTGAGTAGACCAGGTATCTTTACTTATCTACTGTTAAGTGAATGTCTGTTACATGTTTTTTATATATTATTTATTTTCTTCCGAAATTCTTTGGAGTTATCAATGCTTTAATCAATATCAGCTTTAAAGTTTGTTGGCAGATTTGTGCCATTCGTGTTTTTTCCCGCGACCCCGCCAATCGAAAAGTCGAGAGTTAAAAAGTTAAGGACACAGAGCAAAAACAAGCAGGTGCACTAACTGTTTTCGCTCCGCATCCCCGCAGTTTTATTTCTTAAATCTTGCTCCGCGCTCTCGCCATTTTAACATATCAATTTCCCGAATTTGCGCTTAGCGGGCTTGCATGACAAAAACACGAAAGGCACAAATCAGCAACAAAAATAAACTGATTTTCATATGCATATATTCTGTCTACATATATTTTACATGAATGCTTAGTGTCAATATAAATAATTAAATAATCCAAACTTTGACATTATCTGAATTTTTATAATGCAAACCTCAAAACTTTACAGACAGTTTTACATTCAACACCAAACCATGCCCTATTTTGTGGTCTAGGTTTTTTGTGACCATACAACAGAGGTTTACTACAAAAACTGACACTCTTCTCAAATTATCAACAAGTATATTTACATCATTACAGTGTTCATACAGTAAGTTTTACCTTTCAGACAGATCTGGCATCTTCGCATTACAAAATGTAGATGAATAGACAGATTTCCCATTATCATTAAAATAAGTACACTTTCAAACTTTCTAACCAAGTAAATACTAGGTCGTCCTGGCCTTCTTTCCGCTAGGTCGTGTTGTTCAATGAACGCCAGCCTTCCTTGTTGATCTTATTTACCATATTGTAGTTTGAATTATCAAATACAAAAGGAAATGAGTACTTTCAGTCACATCTAAAACTTTAAATTCTGAAGTTAAATTATATTTATTAATATTTTGTGGATGCCAAACAATAGTCTACAACACTGCATCCATCCTGGTTAGCAAATATTAAGTTTCCTTAAGATCCATGAGTATTTTCAGGTAACCAACATAACGTTATAGATTGGCGTGTATGAATCTGCTGTTGGTATCTCTTTTTATTATTTATTAGTTATGAATATGGTTAACAAAAACAGTAATAATAACAATAGTATGTAACAGTATATAATAAAGTTTCATGCTTCAGAAAATTACTATTCTTATTTATTCAGATGCTTTTGAATATGTTTTAATACTTGTAGAAACCATCTCAATACGTTGTCTGTTCATCAAAATAGTGTATATCTTATAGGATATTTGTGATGTAGTGGTTTGCGTTCAGACGTTGAATATAAGCTATGATCGCATTGGTATATAATGAATAGAATATTTTCTATTTCGAAAAATATGTTACATAGAAACTTTGCTTGTTTGTTTGTTTGTTTGTATAAGTATATGTATAAAAATTTCGGTCTCATATTATAAATTTTGTGCCGTGGTTTTGGTTTTCATATACAGATAGCATCAGATTATTGCAATGAATATTTGAATCATTTTAGTTTTATTAACAGACGTTGTTTTAGGTGCCAGTTAATCTAGCCAGTCGCAACAACTGCCAGATGGAGTTAAACAATCTTTGAAAAAAGAATAATGTATGATTTTTGTTCAATGTTTTGTGTATCTTCTCTCAATTACCAGTTATTTGTCTTGGTTTGATTGCTCTCGAGGAGAGTTTCCCCATTTTCAGGATTTTCATTTAAGAGTATTAAAGAGTAAGACCCATTTCAAACACCATCACTTAAATATGCTGACACATTTTTCATGTTTAATTTGTTATATTCAACAACGTATCATTATGAAGAATAATTATAGTTATTCAATATACATTTTTGAATGTACAATACATATAAATGCAATCTCAAAACTGATTTCAAAGTGCTGCCACTTTCAATAGGTTGAGATGGAGTAAAAGGCTTTTCAACGTTCGATTTACGTTTAGCCTGTCACATGCCCAAAGTTTTCTTGGTGATGTGGTGATACCACCCCCTTAGAATTACAAAAAGAGAAGAGGACACATTCCCCCTGATGTACCTTTTTCATAGGGGCGGCCTCGAAAATGTGATCACTTTTTTAACAACATGTCTCAAACAAAAAATAGTGATGGGGGCCTAAATAGGCATTTTTTCCTTAACTGATGAAAAAAGATTCCTGATAGGTAATATGGTCCTATATAAGCGTTTATCATTTACTTACATAACCCGAGTCGCTATGCGAGGGTTATATTGAAAAACAACTGTTTATATACGGTCATATTACCCGTCAGGAATCTTTGTAAAGCATTTGTAAAACAGCAAACTTGCATTTTAGCACAACTTTTCGATAAGAATAAGTAGAGCTATTCGAGTCGCCCGAGCGTCGGCGTTACCATTATGTTAAAGTTTTTGTAACACCTCAAATATTTGCAAAGCCCATTTACATATGGCTTTGAAACTTATCACATTTGTTCACTATCATGCCCCTAACCTGTAGACAGGAGGAGGTAACTCACTCTTTCAAGTATTTTGACATAATTATGCCCCATTTTTGACTTAAAATAAAGTTTGGGTACCACCTCAAATATTTTCAAAGTCCATTGACATATGGCTTTGAAACTTTGCACCCTTGTTCAACATCATAACCAAAACTTGAAGACAGTAGGTGGTACCTCTATCAAGCATTTTGACAGAATTATGCCCCTTTTCCGACTTAGAATTTACATTTAAGTTTGCGTACCACCTCAAATATTTACAAAGTCCCGTGATACATGGCTTTGACACTTTGCACACTTGTTAACAATTATAACCCAAATCTGAAGTTAGCTCTATCAAGCATTTTGACAGAATTAAGCCTATTTGTCGACTAAGAATTTACGTTAAAGTTTGTATATCACCTCAAATATATCTTGTACCGTGGGTGTAATTGTAAGCTGAAAGCTTAAATAAAGTTATTATCATAACGTATTTTCGGCCAATATACACTTTGACTTTTTTCTACAAATTAAAGTCATATGTTTGTGTCAATTGTTTTATTTAGGTAAAATTGATAATATCTGTCATATGTTTGTGCCAATTGTTTTATTCATGTAAAAAGAATAAAATATTATGGAATATGGTAGATTATGCAAGAACAAATGTTTAACATTTGTTTGCGGTTTAGATCGGAATATCCGTCCCTAGGGAACCCGCCAATGGGCGGATCCCCTCGGATCGTATATTCCGATCCGAACCGCAACATATGACAGATATTATCAATTTGTTTATTTAAGCTTTCAGCTTACAAATACACCCACGGTACAAGACAGCACTTTTCTGACGCAGAATAGATATGTAGAGCTGCAAAATTTGGCTGTTTGCGAAAAATTGAAAGATCTTGTAGAAGCAAAATAAATTGGAAAACAAGTAGAATTTAAATGATTGGTCGATTTAAAATAAATCTTAGACATAGACAGATGTAAAAAAAATAGTTCCATTGCGCCGAGAATATGTCCATATAAATATTGGTGGGAATCGCACTGTTTGAATGATTTTGAGGACGAACTGTTCTGTTATTTTACAAATAGCAAAAGTATGTCTGTAATATCAAATAATAGTTATGAATAAATTGTTAAATATAATCAATTTCTAGTTAAAGAAAAAACTACCTAATTTAACAAAAGATTGCAAATTTGCATTGTAGGTCTTCTGTAACTTAATGGTTAAGCTAAGCGTACTTTTCTTTTACGATTGAGAGAGAACCGCCTCTCTGATAGAATGCGTGGTTAAGGCTTTGTAACTGGTAATTTAATGATTCGTTCTTATGTCGCAGGGAAGTGATATTGATCATAGTTGTCCTGGTTCCCTTTCCCCCGTCAACGAAGACTTAATGCTAGCATACAGAGTAAGCATCATATTACATTTGGTGTATTTAAACAGAAGCTGAGCAAATGAAGTAAGTGACCTCAATCGTTACCTCTCTCAACTGTTTAAGAACGATCTACTATAGACTAGCTCTTTGGCACGTTATTTATTAGGTAAATACAATTAGATAATGATAAAAAGAATATGACATACAGACATGACACTATCACTTCTCTTAAACGTTATTTTTAATTCCTTAAAGCTCGGTGACATGTTGTACATCAGAAAAGCTTTTTATAAGAAAATTTGAAAACAGTGTTATTTTGTTAAAATAAAAAAAAAGATACACAAAATCAAGTCTAAATTCTCCCCATTGCTAAATAGACAAATGCATATCAACAAGACTACCAGACGCCGCTTTAGTATTTAGACTCTCTAAAAGGATAACTACACGGGTCGTGACAGGCTGTAAAATTCGTTTGCTGCGAAACTTGTGGTTAATGGGTGATTAAAATCAGAAATATTTCCGGACTGACATACAAATTATTTTGAATATTGATCGAACTGACAGGTTTAGTTGTCCCTGAATGTATCAAAAGCGTTAGTTCACAAATGTTGATAATTTCTTGTCGTCAAGAAAATTTCTCGTCGAACGGTACAAATAATATGCAGTCGTCAAGTAGAAAATAATATTTATATTAAACAATTGATGAAAGTATAAAATTAATATGTCTGTCCCATGAATTCAACCTTAATTCTTTTAGGCCTTATATATGTCGTTGAATTTTATTAAAACTCCTAGTTTTGAGAACTTGATTTGCATTTCCACATCTAAAAAGCGTTCATTAAACTATAATAAACCCTCATCGGCTTGATAAAATTATCCTTGGAATTGTTAAAATATTCAAAATATTGCGCAAAATTACCAGCAAGTATACCTGTTTATCTTTATGAGTAACATATTTTCATACTTTCCAGTATATTTCAGCATAATGATTATGAAGACAAGCCTCGGACATTTCTTGAGAGTGTTTTCTCTTCTATATACTCGTATATATACTTTCTGTTTGAAGCAGATTTATTTTGTAAATTCCGCCGTAGTTTTACATAGTTCTTATCAATTACTATGGTTTCATTTCGGTTTACCATATACTCATTATTACCAGCATCAAATTGTTTTCCTTACGTGTTAAAATCGTTTGAAAATTATAAGACGCCGCGTTCGCGCGACAGCTAGTAGATATACATTTGTCTTTTCAGCAATAAGGATTTTTTTTTATTTTATTTTATTTTCTTGTTTTAACAAAATGACACTGTTTGCAAATTCTCTAATAAAATACAACATGTTACCGAGCTTGAAGCATTAAAATTAACGTTTAACTAAAGTGATAGGGTCATGTTTGAATATTATATTTTTTTATAATTATCTAATTTGTTTTACCTTATAAATAACGTGTCAATGAGCCAGTCTTTATTCTAATGACAGGAAAAAAATTCTGTCAGGAATCAAAAGGTTTGACTAAAATACGCCACGGAGATTTTTTTGGCGCTACGGGCGTAACGGTAATGTTTTTTTGCAAAACAAGCAAAACGTGTGCTTATTCGTGAAAATAATTAACATTAAAGTCATAAAACAGAAATTATTAAGTGAAAAAGTAAGTTTGGTTTTAAAATGTATCACAATTATTTGTGGATTTAAAAAACTATCGAACATATTTATAAGCGATTGACTACCAAACATATAATTAATTAAGCTACAGCCATAACTACCAATATAAGTGTAATTGCAGGCGGCGGCATTCTGTCCGATTCGACCATTCATATTATATAGGCCTCTATCTCTGCAAATTTCTATAAGATGTTTACCGTTCTAATCAATAACTGTGTCTTAGAATGATCTAAAATTAACTTGCACATTATCTTCAGCAAGTTATTAATGTAAAATAAGCATGCATACGACTCATTTTGCACATTGAACAATTTTTTAAAAATTCAAGCCATAATAGATCCGACACTGTCACTTTCCTTATGCCTCTTAACCTTCATCGGGAGGCATACAGATTTTGCGCCGTCCTTCTCTCCAAATTTGTGTCCGCACCGTAACTTTGTCATTTATAGGTGGATTTTACCAGCAAGTACACCAGTATTAAAAGGGGTTATGACCCTACTATTTTAAGATATACCGCTTCCTTAGTGTTCACACCATTTACAGTTGGACAGCTTTCCTCTTTTGAATACATCTGACGGACCAAGTGAGAGACTCTATGATGGACAGTTCTTAAAGCCCTTTGGGACCCTTAATGTTCGTCTTCTGTCTTGCTTTGTCGGGCCCTTATAGGTGATAGTCTTGTTGCTCTGTCTTCCTTTAAGACATTGAGTACTTTTGTTATGGTCATTGGATTTTCTTTTGTATGTTTCTACGTGAGCATTTCCATGTTTTACTTATTTCACCTTTTGTAACCATGACAACTGTTAGAATTTCACTTAGCGGGGATTCATTTTATTTATACTGTCTCGTTTATAGGAACATGGTGGGGCTAAGAGTGAGGTTTTGTGCACCATTAACCGTTGTAAACTCCCAAGCAGTATTTATGCTGCTGACCGATCCAAGGCGGCAACCCTCTGTGTTCCTCAGATGTTTGTCTATGCTGTTTTATACTGTTTTGGTGACACTTTTGTGTCTATTGCTGTTTTCTCGTCTGCGGTAAGTATCTTCCCCTTTGCCCCTAGATTTTATTTATACTATTCCCTCCTCCTTCCCTGTGTCTCGTCCCCTTCCCCTGTGTCTTTTGACTTTATGAGCCTAATATTCAATCATTTATTTGTTTTCTTTTAGTTCCTTATCAGTTACGTATTATTTATTCTTAGGTAGTGGTTGCTTGCCCGTGCTCTGCCATGTGCCCTTTCATGTTTTTGTTTGCAGTCCATCTGGGCTCCTTGCCGCTGGCTCTTGTTGCTGGGTCGGGTGGGGGCTGCGTTCATTGAACGCCGCCTTTCCTTGATGATATTGTTTTTCATATTTTAAATGACTTTGTATCAATGTGTAGCGCAGGATTAAGCCCTGTTGTTCAATGATCAATGACCTCAAATGACATATTCCATAGATATACAATGATGTTTGCGTCCGGTCAACAATTCTGCCTGGATTGATTAAAAAAAACTAAATATAAATGTTTTAAACATTATCATGAGGTGTCACGTGCAAGAATTAGTTCCCTAGCTAAAGGATTATGGTCACGGTTGAAGACCAAAAGTCATGATACGAATTTTATAATTCTTTCATTCCTGGATATATTGAAAGTTACAAAGCATAAATGTGTTAATTATTAAGACAGCGTGCTGTGCGCAATAATCAGATACCGAGCTCAAAATTAAAGGTCACACTTGTATTCATTACGTGTGTTTTTTTCTTAACGTTCACTGATAGCTATAATTTATGTCAAAATAGTACACCGATGGTTATGTCAGATCATATCTTTGTCATTCATTCATGGGTGCAGATTTTAAATAATTGGGCACACTGAAAATATTAGAAAGTATTTGATAATGTTTCTTTATTCCTGTTGCACTCGTTTTATAGAAACAAAGGTCATGGTTCATCTAATGGGCGCTGCTTGATGAAGGCATTTGTTTCTTTCGGACGACAGATTTTTATTTAATAATATTTACGTTTTTGTAACAGTATATACCGCTAGAGTTGCGTAATTTAACTTTGCGGTGTAAATTTCAATTTATAGAACTAGGATAGTTTTTTTCGACACATCTCCCATCAAGTCTCCGTCAAAAATACAAAATCATGTTCTTTAAAATGTCTTAAAGTTGTTTTATTTGTTGACGATAATTTTACAAAAGAGAATATCAGAATCCCTTAAGAAAGCCCAACACGGCAAAATTGAAAATGCAGACTCGGTTTGATTGAGCCTGTTTATGGAGGTACTGTTAAGCAGAATTTTGAATTTTGAAACATCAGCAGATGTGTTCATATGGCTGTTATCATGCAACATTCAATGTGAGACACGTAAGTGCCATTCCATGAAAAGCGGCATATGGTCCCCAAATAAAAAACATTCGTGTGTCTTAAACGAGAAAACAATGGGTGGAAATAAATAAAATGGGTGGAAATAAATAAAATGGAATTTTGAAAGGGGTTCAGAGATTATGAAGCCTGCATAACACAGATAAGTTGTTAAAAGACAAATTTAAAAAGGCAGGCCACATATCCTCAGGGTGATTCAAAAATATTCCAGTGAGGAATTCTGGAACCACCCAACAAGAAAATAGCCGAAAAAAAGAACTAAATTACAACAAGTACAACAATAATGTCGTGCTGAACGACCATTTAGGATCGGAAATATAACATCTCTGACTCGGAGTTCAACAATTTAATCGCATGATATAAAATTTGTCGCTCCAAGATGTCCTTTCTAAACACTGCAGTGTCGGCTCTCCTATAACAAGCTAAGTGCGTAAGAAATAGGAAAACAAAGAGAGTTCGGTGAACGACTGCGTATAATTCATACCGTTGGGCGATGCATGGGACGGTGAATGTTATCTACATTTGTGTTAACTTAAAAAGACTTCTTCACATTCAAGGCAATTAAAGCTGTCACTTTAACGTTTATTCAAAATGTTATGCCAGTCCGAAAATTCGTCTGCTTTAACTGTGACATTCGCAAGAGACCCGACGCGTGCAGCTATCTTTTTGAAGATTCCAAAATATTATTTTCTAGGCTGAGATATTTTCCTGTCTTGATTGACCCCATAGCATGTACAATACAGATTGTACGCTTTTTAATGATCTTTTCTACGTTACCCTGATCACGGATATGTTTTCTTAGCAACTGTGTGTACGATCTTTTCATTGATAATGACCCCAGTCGATGAACTTAGTGTACATAAAACTCATCAAATATCCAAACAAAAATCCTTTCAATAAAGTATTCTCTTTTCTATGATCTCACAACCTATGAAAAAAATGTAGACCATCTAGATCTATGCTTTGAAATGCGAACTGTTTCATGAATTAATTGTGATCATTTAATGTCTGTTTTACCCAATCTACTAGATGATCTTTGTTATTTATTTTTGAAGTTATTCTTTACGTGAGCATTACCAACACATGGATCATGTTTGTCTTATTTATTGCATTTTTAGCTTGTCGACTGCAAATATAGTTGAAAAACTATAAAATTATTTTTCTGGTGATATGTTCGCGACGAAAATCCGATAATGCACCGTTTTGCGCTTTGTCGTGCTTTCGCTAGCAACAACACAACGCACAAAAGTGTTCAAAATCAGACACCATATCAAATAGTTTCAATTTACATTTCATTTGTTCACCAATACATTTTTATGCTAAACAATCGCAAAGATTTACTTACCATCAAGCAATATCGATACTATGTTATCTGTGTAACAGAAACTATTTGATGACAATTTTATTATTTCCAAATTGTAACAAACTACTCATACAATGTACATTTTATAATTTCTTTATTTAGTAAAAGTAGAATATCAAACACCAAAAATACCAAAGGTAATAAATTATTATATACAAATGTGTAAAGAAAAGCTTACTACATATTACATTATAAAGAACACAAAGCAAAGTACCCCCCCCCTATTTGTTTGTTAATGTTCAATAGAAGCTAAAATGATTTTATAACCAAATCAACGGTTGTTGTGTTGTGTTAATATTCTGTTGATAAGAGATTCACGACTCAATGGAGCCGGAAAGTGATAATCGGCCCGCTATATAAATGATGGCTCAAGGGGCATCAGCTCGAGAATCATAATTTATTCAGGTCCGATTATCACTTTTTGATACGTATCTGACATATATTAAGTCTTTAATACATTTGTTAATACATAAAAAAGATTTTGTAATTATTTTAATATTTCTGTCGTTTCAATCCATAACTTTCTGTAAAACAGAGTTGCAAATCAACTCGCATTTCTAACTACAACTTTTGTGCCTTTTTGCCTTTTTTCGACTGTGTTTAAGTAACAATATCATAAAGTCAATGCATCCTTTCTTTAACACTGCCAAGTCTGTTTTGATAACGTCAAATGTGACGTTTTTGCACATGTTTATATTCAGACTGTGTATTATTATGAAATTTCTGCCCCGTGCCACAAACTCATGATACATTTATAACTTGTTGAAATCATCAAAGCGTTCGTTAATTTTTATACATGTGAATAAATAAAGGATTAAAGGATATTGAATGAGAGAAGGATACCGAATTCATTTAACGAGTGAATATACTTTTATTATGTGTGACTCTGGTGAGAGCAAAATTTTACCCAAAGGGCTAAACAAAATAAGTAATAAAGCTATACGAATGTACTTTTATATTTATCACATAGCCACAATATATAAAAGTTTACAATAAAATAAGAATAATTTATGATCATTGATACCATTATACTATTATGCTTATATTAAGCTTACGTTAACGCTATGTTTGTATAACACAAATGACGTCACGTCAAAATTTCTTTACATATCTATACAGTCGGAAAAGCGATACGGGTATGTGGTTTAAACATATTTTTATTCAGATAATATATACATGTTAATAATTTACAATTTAAGCAGAAAGGAATTGGACCGAGAGCTACAATAGCTCATAGTAGTCCTCTCCTTTAACAAAAGCAATTTGTTTACATAATATATGGCTTATTATAATTTTAATTAAACCCTTTAAAGAAAAAAAACGAAGAAAGAATAAAAAAATAATTACAAATACATGTATGCAATTGAAAGAAAATAATAAAGAGAAAGATGGAGAAAAGAGGAGTTTGCGGATGTTTCTATATCATTTGTCGTTTTGGTACGAACATCATTTATGGAAAAAAAAACTTGTGTGAACACTATGTTCACACAATACGGGTATGTGATATAGTGTTTCAAAATTATACGTTCGGTTTGTTCCTTTTTTTATTCTAGTTGTATCAAACTTAACTTATTGTGCAGCTGTCAGAGAAAATGTCAGGTTTCTTGTTAGAACGTTATTCTGTTGGCTTAAAAGATATTACATTATGGTAATATTAGATATAGAATTAACATGTAAAATTGATATTCTTGAGAATGTAATCATGATGAGCGTCTGCAGCTTTAAAGCAGCATAGTACAATTAGCTAAAGAAGAACAACAACTTTCAAGAACAAAAGCAGCAATAGCAGCCTTTTTTAAAAAAAGGCTTGTAAAAACAGTTTTTACCTTCATTATCCTTATTTTTTTATCAACATGATGTATTTCACAAAAGAAATGTTACTCTTTCATTTCTAAGGTGTGTATACGTTTACCTCACATAAAGCCATAGTAGATGCTAGTCCGTGCTGGATTTTCAAAAACTTTCCAAAAATTGTACGTTCACAATTAATTGTTACACTGTATGGTGCTTTGCTAATGGCAGGACCAAGGTAGGGGCCGCAAACTTGCCCTGTGTCATTCGTGATGTCATAACGGTTGTTAGCAACAGATACCGTGAAATTTGTCTGGGTATGATTTGAAAAGAAATTAAAATATTTGATATATATTGGAAAGCATGACATAATTAGTTTTACATAGCTTATCAATAAAAGCTTAACAGAGAAGACCAAGACTCAATATATAATACGATTCTCAACTTATAACATGTACAATTTCATTTAATGAATATTTTAAGATTAATAACAAAACGTTAGATTTACGAGAAATTATTTATTTTAATAATTTAAATTTATAAATATAAAAACTTTTTATCATACAACAACAATCTGAACGTGACTTTATTTTCACTGAATTAACAGGACCTGCAGTTCTCAACAGCCCAGTATGAAAAATAAGAATCAGTGTGAGCACAGTCGTTAACGATGTTGCTTGATCGTCCATCTAGAGCTTTGCCTGCACCTAAACGTTTTCCACTTCGAGAAACCATCGTGGACGATTGCCATGGTTTACCTCCTACTAAATGATTTATTCCTGTAGATGTAACACGTTGTAAAAAATGATCATAAAATGTCTGAATTTTCAAGAAAAAGAAAAGTAACATGCAAGGTAAGTATATTTTACACTTAATCTCAATTATTGTTGTCAAAATAAAGTATTGGCATATTCAATTATGATTAATATCATGATATTGATTTTTGACATAATAACTGATTGCAACATCCGAATTGATCAAATAAACATATTTTCAAGATACAGAGTCGCTCTATCACTTTAGTCTCAATTTTGATAAAAATGAATATCTTTATTTTTATATAATACTGAAACCTGTGTAATTTTATATATTGTTTTATTAATTGTTTTCAAAATTGCCGAGGTTGTAAACAAGGCGATTAACTTTCCCCGTATATATCTTCATTTTATGTGCAGAGGTTTTAGCAGTTAAAATAAGACACTATAAACATGTTAAAGACATAATTATAGATGGTGAGGAATATAGAATTAAAAGATTTGCTGATGATACCTCCCTTTCCCTAAATGGTTCGGAAAAGTCACTTACTACTGCTATAAAGTTATAAAATGTGTTTTCAGAGGTTTCAGGATAAAAAGTAGAATTTGATAGGGTAAAAGATCAACTAAGACAAAATTGAAACTAACATTGGGGTAAAACATATTTTAAATTTTAGGATTGATATTTGATTGAGGGAAAATAGATATTCTATATTTGCTTTGTTTTGTCCTGAACAATCATCTTGATTTTCATTATTTCCATTCACCAGTCTAACTGTACGCGTATTGTGCTACCCTTTGATCTACTTTGACTTCCTTCCGTTAAACTGATGGGCTATTAACTATCCGATTCCGGATAGATATTCCATGTGCTCTGTTATACATAAGTTATGATACATATTAAAGTATTTGACTTTTTATTTTTGTGTGTGCGACAGAAATGATTAAATAACATTGTAATGAAAAATGTTTTTATATTTTAAATTATTTACATTAATGACTGCTTCAGAATCTCGTCGATGTTTTGTCCGTTATATAAAACAGGTGTCACAAAAATGTTTTAGAACGTAAAAATCAAAACACTCACCAAATTTCTTCGAAAGAAAATAGTCCAGACGTTGCTTGGTATCCCTGACTTTATATTATCTAACGGATAATAGTAAGTAATGTTGCAGTGTTGAGTTTCGTTGTGAAAATAAACAGACAGACATCCATACATGGTATCACAAAGGCTACACACTTTTGAACAGAACTTGCTTTAAAACTAGATATGACATTTCCATTTATTTCATTGATGGAGTACAGTTCATACATAAATGATTTTGTTGCACCAGAAGATACTATGAAAACAAGTAGATTTAGATGTATGACAATAAGCAATTTCATATTTCATAAATTGCTCAATTGTGACACTTTTAAATGAAATTTCTTTCATCAAAAGCAACATCAAGAATTTGTTATTTAAACATAGCATGTCAAGTATTTTATCTTAGCACTGTTGTCTTTCCGTGGTCGCTGGAAAAATGAATTAGTTATAAACTAGCACGTTCGCCAAAATTATCACTAGAAAATATGGTTTAGTAAACATTGACGAGTTACCAAGTCAATTAAAGATATTTAGTGTTTTACATGGGCTAAGTAGGAATACAGAATTTGACCTGACTTTAAGTTTTTTTAATTCTTTTTCTGTTTTGTTTTTTTTTCTGTTTGAAGAATTTTGATTTCAATGTTATTTTGATTAATTGATAAAAGATGTTTATTTTCTACATGCTAAATTCATTTTTAATAACTCTTGTGTTATTGTGTCCCCTTTAAATAAGTGGGCATATTGTTTTTGCTGCTTGATGTCGTTTAGTCTGTCTGGTGATCCCCAAATCAAACATTTTTCAATAACTTGAGAACGCATGGGACCTAAAACTAAATAGGTGCATTGGCCTGACCTAAAACCAAATAGGTGCATTGGCCTTGGGATGTAAAGAACGTTAAGAATGAAAATACCTCAAAGGTAATGATCACGTTGACATTGTATGCCAAAACGGGGGTTAGATATTCAAAATGCCTTTCCCCCTCTAATGTCAATTGACCAGTACATAACAAAAATCGATTTAGGAGTCAATGACTCAAAGGTCAAGGTCACATTGAGCTCGTATGTCAAAACGGTTTCGGACCAATTACTTAACACTCAATGGGCCCTTTTCTTTTAATCTGCACAGTTGCATTGTTTTGGTAATCAAGGGCTCAAAGTTCTAATCACAATTACCTTGTTTGCAAAAGCGGTTTCCGTAAAAGAACTTGTCAATCGGTGTACCCTTCGCTTAAAACATTATAAGAGTATTGGTCTAGGGCAGTAAATTAACCTTATGTTTTAAGTGAAGGGGGTTGCGGGCTAGGGGATCAAGGTTGCCTAGAATGCCGAAACGGTTTTCAATGAATAACACAACAACCCATAGGCCCCGGCTCTCAATCTTAATAACCGCCTGTCCTTGGGATATAGATGATCCTATTGTTTTTGGATTGAGGGATCAAAGGTCAAGGTGACTATGACTTGTATAAATAATTTACATTTATATTTCTTTGTTCAATTAATTCTTACTAATAAACCATTATTATCTCTATGTTTCTTCACCAGTTAACAATCTCCCATTGCGTTGCTTTATTATTCTTGTTTCTTCATCATAAACACATACAATTACAAAATAGATAAATACAGAATCCCTAAAGAAAGCCCAACACGGCAAAATTGAAAATGTTGCAGGCTCGGTTTGATTGAGCCTGTTCATGGACGGTACTGGAAAGTGCAAGTTACCGTCCACGCCCCCTAGCACCGGCTTAAGCAGAATTCAACATTTAAACATGAAATAGTAAAATTTTGAATTTAGAAACATCCGCAGATGTGTTCATACGGCGGTTATCATGGAACCTTCAATGTGACACTTCCGTGCCATTCCATGAAAAGCGGCGTATGGTCCCCAAGTAATAAAAAGCGTGTGCCCTAAACGAGAAAACAATGGGCGGAACTAAATAAAATGGAATTTTGAAAGGGGATCAGAGGTTATGAAGATATATTTATGTGATTTACACATGTTTAATTCTAACCATTATATGTAAGGAGAGGTTAATACGTATCATTTTTAACATTTCTTAATTAAATGTGTTATATTTAATCAAATCGCTTTACTTATTGTCTGCTCAACGTTTGAGCAAATTATTATTCTTTCTTCTTTGTAGGGGCTATATTGATTTAACATACAACATAAAAAGGCAAACCTAAGAAAAAAAGGTTAAAATGTCACAGGCAATGTAGGAATCTTCTCGCGGTATAATGTTATCTGATTCTCTACCTTAATCAATATAAAGCCGGGAGTTGACTTTAATCTACGATAAAAGAGATATGTTAATTTAAATATTGTAAAGCAGTCATGTTGATGATTTTAATTAACGCAATTTATTTATTACTTACACGCTTCTTAAACAATGCTACCGCTATCATAAATTGCGTAAATATTTTACTAAGTTTTACCATCGTAATTCAGATTAAGTTTTAAAATTTCATTGCAATTTGAAAACTCTTTTACGACTAGGTATTGACAAACTTGATTACTATGAAGATGTGGTTTACAAACTTCGTAGGATCATGGATCATGGGTCATAGTAATTTTTCTGCTGTCTTCCTTTTAGGGTAGTGGTCATTAGGTTTCATTTTTATACATATTTACAAAGTCAGTAATGTGATTCTGGCGGGGATTATTTTTATTTACACTTTTGTGTTATTTTTTGTGTGTGTTATTAAGGAACATATTGGGGCTAAGAGTGAGATATGATGTGCTAAAACCTGTTTAAACTGCACAGTGGTTTAACTACCACTGATCGAATTTTATTTTATTGAATTGTCCTTGACGGTATTTTCTCTCCCTTCCCCTTTCTCATTTTTTACCTCCCCCTTTCACCTTTAAAGCCCTTGTCCCTTTAATGCCCATGTGGGCCCGTTATTTCACACATTATGTGTCCCTCTCCTTTCGCCGCCCTTGGTTCCACTCCCGGTTTTGGTTTGGTGCCTTCTGTTTGCTATTTGGGTGTGTCGGTGGCTTAGTTTAATAATATTTTATTGCATATTTTGTACATGATTAATTTACACAATCTAACATCAATATCTTAAGCATGAATATAATGTACATACAAAAGGGTTGGACCAAAAGTTATACCAACATAATCTAGGGTCCTCCCCTGAAGGTCTATCTTGTTGGCTTAATGGTAACATAGTAAGTAAATGTGGTTTTTAGAAATTCTGAGATATTTATTTATATGATAAGCGATATTAATTTCATGTATTTTAACTGGTAGAAAAGAATCGCTTAACCTAAAAAACAAAGAAAATTACAAAATGACTTAATGAGGTAAAATGGAAAAAAAAATATATGCCATTAACAATTTGCCACTATAATAAACGCACCAAACCTTGATTTGCAGCATTATTTTAATAAACTTAATATGAAAGTAAATATAGTATATGTGTAAACAAAATTAGGTAAATCTTCTACTACTTTTGATGTAATTATGCACTTCTTGAAATAGTCTTATGTTTTCGGCTTCTGCAAGTCAGATGTCGATGTCGGTGGCTGCGTCCCATGAACGTTGTCTTTGCCGTGTTGATCTTTATTCTTGGTGAATTAAGTTTCATTCGTTTTCCATAGTCATAGAAACCGCACCTACGATAAACTACTATAATGATGTGTATAATATCCATATTATTCCCTATCTACACAAGTACAATCAACCTAGTTTTTGTATTCTTTCAAACAAGCTCAAGATTTGTATGGACAAATTGAATACCAGACACACATACGGATAGACAGATAGACGGATAGATGAACAATAAAATGGGGCATAATTTACATATTGTTCTTTATCAACATTTCTGTAGACCGACAGAATGACAGACAGACAAACAATCGAACGGATGTGAAAAATACATAAGTGCCTAATCTCCTTTATGCCCTTTTCACACTATGTTTCACCAACCTAGCTTTCTTACTTTTGAGTTAAGGAAGAATCCAGATTTCTTCAGACAGAAAAATGGAATAACAGTTACACTAATGGATATAAAATATGATGTTCGTATCAACAAATTACCTTTGTCCTTTTGAGTTTAAGCATCTAGCAGGATTCGCATTTCTTCTTGCGACTAATAAAAATGAAAATGAATATCATAATCTCATTATTGTCCCACATCTAAATTTTATCAAAGGTTATCGGTTGAGCTTTTTGTTTGTACTTTCTGAAAGATGACTGGATCCAAATTTATTGAAAAGGGCATAATGACGGACTGACGGTCGGATAGACCTAATGTCCCCTTAGGTGAAGCAGGTAGAAATAATATACGTGCAAAGTTTAAAAAGCATGGATATAATATTTCTATGTATTTCTATGGTAACAAAGAGTAACAGAAACTTTCTTCTTTGTGTATTTTAAGGAAAATAATCACTGACATTATTTCATTCTTTTTAATCTTAATATATAAGATATGATATACGAGTACAGTATAGAGTTTAAAGTTTCTACATTTGATACTGCAATTTATTTTTCTTTTACATTATATATAAATGTATTTTTTATATTAAAATTTCAGTTTTTTAATTATTGTTGTTATAAATTTATAGTTTTAATATCCATGATATGGCAAAATGAACAAAGGCGCAATATCTTGTATAATAAGAGTACACGGAGTTGGGTAAGATTAAACACAAATCAAAACCATTCGTATGGTAAGATATGTTTTAATAATTTAATGATTTTGTTTGGCCCACAATACTGTAAGACGCTACAGAAAATATACCTAATAAAATCTGATAATGAAAACATCAATGCACGTGAGAACATGACCTTATTTGACAGAAAAAGACATAATCGTTATTTAGTTTAAAAGAGTCTTTTGTTCAAAATTTTGCGTTGACTAAAGATACTCATAGATTATTTTGGTACATGTAGCTGCAAGACAATAACGCCATTAACAGTGCAAATGGAAACAAGTAGAAGCTACAAATCCAACCTTTGCCACTTGAAGACGGTGTTGCAATTTCTGCAGAGGTATTGGCAGCTAATGTAGACCCTTCACGTTTGCCTGAATTGGATGTATGGTCTTTCAACGTTGACTTCAAAAGACTAAGAGTAGATTGACAGCATGCTGTTGATGCTTCATTTTGTCCGGGAGAACCCGTGCTTAACTGAAATGTTGTTACAAAATGGTGAGTTGTCGTAGGATGAGGAGGACAACATTTATTTGTCTCGCATTCCAAATCATACAAAATACTTTTGAAAAGTTACACCGATTCCCCACATGCTTTGCACAAGTAAACGAATGTGTCGTGTGGGCAGTGTGTGGAATTTTTGTTCTTTGACAAAGTTTGACATTTTGCATAATCTGCACGTATATGATAAAAAATAAAATCATAATACAAAATCATGGAAGATATGTAACAAAGGTAAGATATTATGTTACGTACTAACTGATGTACTACCGTATATATTGTTTGCTCTCTATAAAAGTAACATTTTGCTTTATATCGTAAAATAAATCAAAATATTTTTCTTGTATCTTATCTATTTAACGAATTTCCTTATATGGAAACGTATTCTTATTTAGGATTTTTCAGCACTTTGACATGAGTTTGTAAATTAAATCTGTCAGAGACCGGGATTTTTGTTGTTAATTTGATAAGATATAATATGGGTGATAAGTATATAGAATGGAACAAACAATCATTAGTCTTCATAATCCTGACTATCATTGTTATTTTTTATCACGGTTTTGTCATTATGGCAAAAAATACTTCAAGGACAATTATTCTACACACTATCTGACAAAACAGAACCCATCAATATTATTTTGGCCTGAACAGAAAATGGATCTCGCTTAATTTAAATTCGTTATTATAATAAACAACAAAATATTCTCCTACCAAGAGATCTCCCTTTATTAGTAACCATTAATTTTCAAATTAAGAGATACTGAACAAAAGATTAGTTTTATTAGTACATGTACAAATTACGATGTCATTATAATTTATTCAAAAATAAAAAAATCATAGAAATTAGCAAGGTAATTAAAGAAAGGACCTGCAAAAGGATAAGGGTATAGGAAAACGGGTCAAAGCTACGTGAAAGGGAGGTGACACTTTTAGCCCAAACATGTTCATTTTAAACGAGGAATCCCCGCCAAGCAAAATTCTTGCTATGATTGATATGGCTACAAGAGGTAATATTAGTGAAGCGCAGAAATGATCATGTAGATGCATTAAGAAAGTAAACTAAATGACAATAACAAAAGTGCTTAATGTCTGAAAGGACATGTTATTGCAAAATTCTATTGCCCTCACCAGATTGATATAGTAAACGTTCTGAATGTTGCTGAATGAATGATTAGTTGTTCGAAAACAGGGCTGCGTTTCATAAAATGTCTTATGTGTATCCTAAGTCCTGGGACGTAAATCCAACTTAAGGACAAACTTAAAACCGTGGCTGTTAACAAATGATTTTATCTTCAGTTAAAAACTGTAGACTATAATTAAATTCATTTTCCTGATATATATTAAGTTAAGAAATACTACACCAGACCTTTTAATGTGTTATCAGTATTGCTATTCAGAAATAAGAAGAGTCTTGATTTATATGAAATGGATGAAACTTACGCTGCAGATATCGCTTTCATTAAAACAACTGTCCCATCTTTTTTTCGGGTCTGTTGTATAACACCAAAGTTCATCTGAAAAGTTTGATTCACATGACTTACAAAAAATGGCTGTGCGACCTATATGAGTATCTGTAAACGAATAAATTTCCAATTTGAATGTAGTCAGTAACCGTTTTAACCATTAACCTGATGAGTTTGTATAATTGATTTGTCTTTTAGCTTATTTTCAGTTTACTTTCTGATTCTTTATCTAACTGGCTACAGAGGGAAATAATGTTCAAATATGAAACTGGGCTAACATTTTGATATAAAAAGTATATTCAAGTTTCTTCTATAAATACAGGATTTCTTTTCATCACGAGTAGCCACGGGTGAAATATGATAATTTTCATACCACAAGCTAAAAATAAACACTGTTTTAAAAGAAAAAAAACGTTTTTTCGGTTTATTGTTTATAACCAAATGGATAGGAATAATTCCTTTTAAATTTTGTGTTTTGGATGAATTAAGAAGAAATTAGTCCGTCAAGACACAAGTGAAAATACGGAAAATATATTTCACTGCAGTGAAAATATATTGCTAAAGTGAAAAAAAAATACTGCCTCCGTTGGTCGAGGGGTAAGAGTCGATGACTTTTAATCAAGTAACCTCTCTGGTGTGGGTTCGATCCCCGGGAGATGCTTTGGTAGTTTAGCACGGAGGAAAGTAGTCTAGTACTGGTGCAACTCTTCAGGAACAATGGTTAGGAAACTACCCGCCTATATGACTGAAATGCTGTTGGTAAAAGGCGATGGAAATTAAGAATTTGCATTTTATTTCTTTAATATTGTTCAATATTTTATTTATAAGTATAAAATAGATAAAAAGATATGGAACGTAGAAAATCTAATTTATTAAACGTACTCTACATTTTATGTTTTAACATTCTGGTCGTAGTTTGAAAGAAAATAAATTTGTTTGTTTCAATCTCCATCATTTTTCATTTATTCTGTTAATTTCTTTCACCATCACCCGAATGAAGACGACATTTTAAAGTACTTGTTTAAATTAACACGGTACATCATTTGATGTGATCTTCAATTCTCATCAACATTCGTACTTTTAATAATGAAATTGATTTGAGTTTTATAAATGAAATTAAAATCAAGACTCGGGAGCATGGTAAGGGAGGAAGTTGAATAATTTATAAATTGCCCTATCAAGTTGAAATAACTATAAACATAACGAATATTTCTTATACTATTATGTTTCTAAAACCTTCTTATTACTTATGCAACAATAACTATTTTCATTTATATTTTCAGTTTGTTACATTATTTTGTAATTGTGTTGGCCCCAATTACCCCTTTAAAGCACACACAGCCCCTTTCCCGCCGTTCAAAATGAACATGTAGATACATTTACTTTCATAAAATACTTGTTGCCGCCAACCAATTTCTATGGTCGTATCATAATTAGTTATAGTTAGAATTCTTTTATAAACAAATATTTAATAAGAATATCCAGACAATACATTGATATTTTGTATGTATTACTATTCGAAAAAGTTATAAAAATGTGCCCATTATAGACAAAACCACTTAACCAGTATACAATGCAGTAAACATTATTATGTTTGTGCGCTTTCTATATTTTTTCTTACAATAATTTCTGAACAAACACTGACGACTCAATTTTGTCAAAATATAAATATTCTAAATTTTTAAAAATCTATAAATGAATACAAAGTAAGTAATGATTGTAAGTGTGGACTTACAAGTTCCATCAGCGTCTCTACAATAGTTATGAGCATCTTTTACGGAAGCGTCATTCGGGAAGTCACCGGGAATGTTTCGTGCATGTTCGTGAGGCTGTTGACTGTCCCAGCGCTGACATGTATATCCGCCCAGTGTCACGTTCAGAGTACCACTGTATGATGGGGCGTCAATGCATTCTTCTGTACACATTTAATCAATAATAGTAACAAAGTTTATGAAATTTTCAAATAGATCTTCACTGGAAAAAATGTGATGCTTTCATTTTTCCTTAGATTTTGTTAATTATCATGATTATAATTATGTGTTTTACTGATTTTTATCCTTTTACTCTTTATATTATAATCTGGATTTAGCCGAATAAACTTATCTATATAAAATACATATAGATGATGTTTTATTGGGGGAGGTGTAAGAATGAAACCGTTTAAATAATCTAAAAACACATGATCTAAATAGACATAAGCAGGATTTTAATCGAAAATTATTATTTTTGTATTGTCGGGTAGACGAATGTTTATCCGGTTCGCTACAAAAGTGAATCTTGGCTCGCTAATGTTTGCCGAGAAACACTTTCCCTGTCACCGAATAAACCTTCTCATTTCCGATACCAACTATGTTTTATCTACAATAAACATAATTATCTTGAATAACGTAATGTCAACAGTATATTGAGAAATAAATATTTCAGTTTGTCTATCTTTTGATTTGTTCGATGGGGCGTAGCCCCCAAGCATTAATCAGATTGCTAAGTGTTTTGATATTCTTTCTATTTTGTATCATAGTCAAACATACAAACACGTTCCCTGTTGTCACAAAATGAAACCCCCATAACAAGTAACCAATAAACTAGCATCTGAATATGATATTTCTGTCGCTTTCCTTTATTTGTCGTCACAATAAGTAAACCCCAGCAAAAATGATCCAATCAAAGGGCATGCTCTGGAGTGAGGGTAACTAATACCTGCACTCCAGTTTACGTACTGTGCATGTATATAACTGTTGAATAAATTTAATGCTATGTTATGTTATTTATACGATTTATACGATTTTCAACGAAAATGTCCCCAACCTATGATACAACTCATTAATAGTTCCTAGCTGTATTGAAAAGTAAGCAATAAATAATTCAGTTACCTACAGAAAAGCATAAAAATATATATATATATTTTTATACGATCTATTTAATATTTATCTATTGAACCGCCTGCAGCCCTACACTAAAATAGTTCAATGATCCGCGGAATTTGTAATATTAATAATATGTAATGTGTTATATTGTAATTAATATTTTTGAGCTCTGTTTAAAAGAAATGATGCAAGAAATAGTTTAGCTCTATTGAAAAGTGAACAATAAATATTACTGTACACTTATCTTGAGAATCATGTACATTCTTAGTAATCTACAGAAGAGCGAAAAAATATGTCTGTTACTTTTAATAAGGTACTATTAAAGTAAGTGTTTATATACGATTAAAAATCCCTTACCTCCATTTATACTAGTTATAACATAGGCAGCAATCATGGTATAAATCTGTTTCATTCTGAGAGTCATCCCTGCTGGCTTTGAAGAAAGAGAATTAGACAATAGAACTTGCCGCAGAAACTCTGTAATATATTCGCAATGGAGGTATCGTTTCTGTATGGACAATTCCAATTGGTTAGTCTATAATAGGTATTTACTTGAATGTATATGATTTACTAGATATTGGATTTGGAAAACATTAAACTGACAATATTGTATTAAACTTCCATACAGAAATCCATAATTATTAATTACCTTTAGAAATATCAAACATGTGTTTGATAATGTTTGATAATTGATTCAGAGCAAGTTAGATGTTAAAAAGCTAATGTGTAGTAAAGGTAGCAAAATGTTAACTTCTATACAAAATACTAACTCACTATAAATAATCGCCAACAAAGAAAAAATAAGGAGGAAAATTCCTCTATATGGAAAATGAGTATATTATGAAACTGTTACAAGGTACCAAAAGTAAAAAAAGGTTTTGAGAAATACAAATTATATTTTTCTTGGGCATTTTGAGCCTTGGAAAGGTTTATATAAAACAATTTGGGTTTGCTAGCTTGTCACTTCAATGATTATCTGCATATAAAGATTAATTTCAGTTTTCTACGTTTTCCGTTTGTGTTTTTTTTATTTATAATGAGATTTGTTATTAAGCCCACAAGGCATTGTCAAAACCGGCATTTATATAAATGTTACAGTGTTAAACAAAGGGATAGTATGGTAACATTCAAAATTTTTTGTTATTGTTGTACACCAGCAGACTGGTCAGTTCTGCAAAATGTCAGAATGATTAAAGGCACATAAAATGAATCCATATCAGTACTGAAATATAAAAACAAATATTAAGTGGGGTTTTTTTTTTCTTTGTTTTTTGTTTGTTTTTTTTTTTGTTTTTTTTTTTTGTTAAAATGTCTACGTTCAGCGACAGAAATATTAATAAATTTGCTGAAATTTTCTGTCGTAGGGTATTTGACGTTGAAATCCGCGCTGGCGTCTTCGAATATTTTTATGCGAGAAAGCTATCCAGCTAGCTTACAGAACGTCGATCGTTCTATTCAGGTGCGGTATTTGTGCCTGAAATAAAGCTGGCTGGAAAGTCGAAATATAGTGTTCGTGATTTTGAATTCTGTAGCTTTTATTACGGATTGTTGTTTGTTATCAAAAGAAAACCTCTTACATATTGTCTAATAGTTGACCATAAGCAATATGTAGATGTTTCTGTGATGACATCAATAAATTACGTAAATCATGATAACCTTACACGTTTTGTAAATTTAATTAAAGGTAAAACTGTCCACATGTCTAAAAGTCGATTAATGCACATTAACTTAATCCATCTATTTTATCCAATTTTGAAACATATTCTTCAGTGATATTTCTTAGCCCCTTCCAACATTTCTCTTACCTACACATTTATAGATATGTCACAGTCCCATAATTTCACGACAGAGTCTTTCATGCCTTCAAAATGTTGATCAAGTATTTAATGATCATAATGTACAAAAACAGTTATCAGTTAAATCACTTCGAATTTAAACTCTAGATTGACATTATCATATGTAAGACATTGTTGATATTTTCAGTCACGTGTTCTTTTCTGAAATAAGATTTTTTCAGTCATATGTTCTTTGTTAAAATTAAATTATGAGTAATGTGTTCTTTGCTTAAGTGTTATTTTTCGTCATGTGTTCTTTTCGTCCATCATAGTTTCAGTTATGTAATTTTTGCTGTTATCATATTTTCAATTGGCTATAATTGTTTTCAATTATGTCTTTATTGTATTATAATATTTCAGTGATGTGATCCAGTTGAACCAACTGAAAGCTGAAGATAATTCTTTAAGTATTATATTGAATATTTTACACAGTTAAAGGTATAATCATTCTAGATTTTAGGCTGAATGAAATTTGCTACAGTTTTCAAGTCCACATAAAGGCATAATGTAAACTCATTTTTAGAATTATTTAAACTTTCCAGTATCTTAAAATGTGGTAGCTGAAACATTTGAAGTGAAGGAATAAGATATGATTAATCTTGTTTTTCCTGAGTTATCTACGTATCTGTAAATCAGGTTTTCTGTAACATTAATAATTATTACGTTCATTCTGTATTTCATGGTTCCTTATTTATTAATGGAGTGTGTCACAGTTGTCACTCATAGAAATATCTCTCAGTCTCACCCTTTGTTCAAACTTCTAGCATCTCATTTCCTCTGCATAATAGGCATCAATACGTAAGTATATTAATGAATTTATATCTAACATATATGATGTGTGGCTTAAAGTGGTTATTGTTAAACAGGTTAGGATCACTCTTCACCAGGCTGTTGGTATAAGACTTTGGATCCTTTTATGTGAGTAAGCTGTCTCAGGTAGTTTACGTAAACGCTGGTTGATCTACTGGTTAATGCAACTTGAATAATGCATGATAGGATGATTTTACTAATATAACTACGAAACTGTCATAATTATGATTGTTAATTGGTATAACTTTAAAAAAGAATCACAACCAACAAAGAAAATAACTATTGTGAAGCACCTGTTTCTTCTGTGTTTTCTGTGAGTGTGGGTATATACTTTGTTATCATGCCATTACTATGACAACTGCCTGATAAAGCCTGTCTGAGAACATCAACCTTTCTCAGTCAGTGACTTGAGAACACTTTTCCATGCTTAAACCTATGGAAAAGTCAGAGGATATCAGATTTTTCAAGCACCTCCCACTTTTTGCCGGACTACTTTCACAATGTAAACAGCTTAAAGCATTGCAAAAAATAAAAAGATAAAACAGCCTAAATAAAACATATTTATTAAAAAAAATAATGTTACAAAAATAAATAATGATTTTTAAATGATTTAATTTTAATTAAAGGTATATTTACACAAATTCTTATTAAGATGCTTACATCTTTAAAAAACATCTTCTGCTCTTAGACATCTAAAACAACAACAACAACAATAATATTAATAATATTAAATAATTAAAAAAAAAAGATGAATTCTTAGTAACAAAATCAGAGTAAGGACAGGAAAAAACATTAATTATATTTACATCATTCTCAAGTTTCACAAAGATAATTATAAATAATACAAATAAGCACTTTTTAATCTTAATTTGACAATCCTTCAACTTTATGGCAACGTTCAATTTGCACTGGGATGATTTGTTGGAAGTTCAAATGATGAATATTGAAGAAATTTATGACAAGAACGAATTTAAAGTCAACACTGGTATTGATCCATCAATCTTTGATGAGGAATTTGATGAAGAAAAACAATACAATGTTACAAAGTTATTGACTGATTCTCAGCTGTCCGAGTATTCGAAGACTCCTGTTTCAACTGAATGTCTTCAAATTCCTGAAACTGCTGCTCAATGTTCTCAAGCAGCATCTGATCAATATCCTCAAGTTGATGAAAATCACAGTGCTGTGCCTGTCCTTACTGATGTTGCCTCTGAAAATATTAACAAAGGCTTTATAATGGTTGATATGGACTCTGTAAAGGCATTTAACGAGTCGGAAAAAAATCAGCATACAAAACGTAAAACTAACCAACATATAAACAGGCTAAAAACTTTTCTCAAACTAAAAAACGAAACACGAGATTTCCATTCCATCCCAATGACGGAGCTGGATGAGCTTCTTGCCATGTTCCTTCTCTCCATTAAGAAAGAAGATGGAACAGACTACGAGCCGAGTAGTTTATGAGGGTACATATCTACATTTGACAGAGTTCTCCAGGAAAATGGGTACCAATTTACCATAGCCAAAAGTTCAAGACAAGGATTTCCCCTAACAAATCAGACTAAATCGGTAATTACAATTTATTACATCTATTCAATAATCTTTTGGAAATTAAATAAATCCAGCAAAAAAGTGAATTTCAAGATACATGTATTTCATCATTATAAACTAATTCCCCCCCTGGACTTGTTTCACTTATAATTAAAAAAAAATTGCCTGTAATGAATTTTTGCTTTTTAATTTTAAATGATCTTAATTTTCTACAAATAATCATGATATAAATCAGCTATTTTTCAAACAACAAAATGATTAGCATGTAAATTTCAGGCAAAAACAAAAAATCTGAAAAAATCAGGTAAAGGCAACAAAGAAAATGCTGCCCAACCAATAACAGATGAAGAGATTGACAGGCTTTATGATACCGGCCAACTAGGTCTTTCTTCACCACAGTCAATCATCAACACTTTGTGGTTAACATTTACCATACATTTCGGCATGAGAAGTGTAGAAGAACACTATCACTTATGGTAAATTTAAATGTCATCTCTATTAATTAAAAAACAGTTAATGAGTAAGATTATTAAACCTAAAAAATTAAAATGCATAAAAAACTTTTTTATTTCAAAATCACTTATCTCAAAATCTTCTAGTAACGTTTTTCTGGAACGTAAACTTTAAGGATGTTCAGAATGCCATTCAAAATGAAATTTCATGTGGCCGAGCTTCACCGTTTCACAACCTGAAATTGGAATAAATTTATAATTTTAGTTGCATACTTAAAACTAAAAAAAAAAAAGGCATAAATTAACATGTATTTATATTAAAAATTGCACATATAAAAATATTGTTTTCAGTTGGGGCGACGTACAAGTAAAGATCGATGCGGAGGGCACTGAGTTTCTGGAACTTACAGAGCGCCAGACTAAAACACGCACTGGAGACAGCGGTGGTTCTAGGAAGGTTCCTCCACGTATGTGGTCTAGTGGAGATGAGCGGGATCCGGTATCTGCCTACAGATACTATGCGGCAAAGCGTCCACATAGATTCAGTCGGGATTCGGACCCATTTTATTTGGCACCAAGAACAACCCCACCTACAGAATTTGACCAATGGTTTTTAAAACAGCGGGTTGGAATAAAAAAAATTGGCACACTTATGAAAACAATGACTGTAAAATCAGGCATAACACGGCACCTTACCAACCATTCTGCCAGAAAACACACTATACAAAAGCTCATGGATTCGGACCAGGCACCTACTGATATTATGCAGATCACTGGGCATGAATGTGTACAAAGCATAATCAATTACAGCAATATGTCTTTGAAAAAGCAAAAAACTTGCTCTAATATCTTAAGCAGATCTGCCACTTCATTGAGATCAATTAATACAAATAAATCTGCAACATGTACAAATGCTTTTTACCTTGACAATAGCACTTCTGTCCCAATGCAGTCTCCGCTGCCTGTTTTGCCATCTACACAAATCGAACCTCCTGTCTCTGCTCCAAACACTCAGTCTCAGGTAGTCAATGTTCCAACTGTTAATTACCCCACCCATTTCACTCAGGCTGGAAATGCTCCAGGTCATGTGCAGTCAATGTTTTTTGGTGCTACTGTCCATATACAGAATTTTAATATGTACAGCATGCCTCCAAGGAACGATCAAGACAGTAGCAGTCGTAATTGAACAGTTTTAAAATATTTCCGCTGAACAGCTGAGGTGAACAGGTGAACATGTGACCGAGACTCCTTCGTCCAAATCCGTTATGTTAACTGTTAAACTGTTAATTTCTGGCTAACAGTTTGTAAAACATTGTTCTTTTTGTGTTAATCTCCTTAATAGCTTTAAAAATCACACTTGTTATCCTGTTAAAGCGCAATTAAATTCTCCAGTTTATGTCTGTTTCAGCCGGCGGCCATTTGCTAAATTTGTTGAAATGGTAATATGTTCCTACGCCAGATCAGCACTGATGATGTTTATTGTTGGTATTGTTTAATTGACTTTGCTAAATATTTATGATAATACACAGTAAATAAATTGTTAAAGCAAATTGTACCAAAAATTGTGTTGTGTTATAAAATTATTGGTAAAAACCCTCGGACTACTTTTTTGGCGTATAACCCTCTTGTACAAAGTGGTTACCGTATTTTCAGAAATTAGCGCACCGAATTAAAAAAAAAAGATACAAAATCATAATAGTGGCATGATAAAAAGAATAACAGGTTACTGTCTTTTGAGAAAGGGATTTCTCAGACTCGGCTAGATATGGTCCGGAAGGGGCTCGGCAAGCCTCGCCCCTTCCAGGACCATATCTAACCTCGTCTGAGAAACCCTTTCTCAAAAGACAGTAACCTGTTATTCTCTATTTCTAACAGTCATAACCAATGTTATGGCAGAGACAAGAATATGGCCAATGAAAGAAAATAAGCTAGCACACAATAAAAACTTATCATTGATAGGTAAGCTGATAAATTACTAGTCCAGGGGAGCCTATTTCTACAAAAAGAAAATCAATATTTTATTTATAAATAATTATTTGGCTCAATAAATTAAATATGATAAACATGCTGTCAGATTATAAATTGACAAGATGCCAATTCTGTTATTTATGATATGAAATTCATGTTATTTGATGTGTACAGGTTGATGACTGAAAGTCTCTGTCTATAACCATTTAACTGCTTAAAAGTGTAATAATCTTGCAATAAATAAATTAAGGGTATAATGTTTATAAGTCAGTATTAATTTTCTCTGTCTGGTGCGACACAGTCACGTGACCATTTTAATGAATGTTCTTTTTACAAACATAAAGGTTGAAACCTGAGTGCGAGTATGAAAGGATAGTATTCAAATACATCAGTGCCCATTGAATAAACGTAATGTAGAAACAATTTTGAAACAATTAACATACATGTACAATGAACAATTTGTTTTATACAGACGAGGTTTAGAGTTATGGCTGGGTAGATAAAACTATGAATATTGGGATCAAAGGAATGTTTGAGCTCATCAGGCGAGGGTATGTTAATAGCTTGCTAGAGATATTTTGTGGTAATTTTTAAAGACATTCTTTTTTGTAATTAAGTCAAAGTATGGTAATTTATAGATTATCATTTCCTTTAATTGACTCATTTACTCATTTTTAATGTCAAATTAAGTTGAATTGTTATAATTATACTTCAAAGGATCGGAGTCCATAATGATGACTGACCAATTATTGATATTGAAACATGTTACAATACAAATACAAAACAACAATAACTACAATTTAAAAAAACTGCCACTCTCTTTTTTAATAATTCAACATTAGTAATACGTTCCGAGGGAAATGTATAAAAATTTTCGTTGTCCATTCAGATTATTGAATATTTATATAATATTCAGGTTTAAAATTGAACGCAAAAATGGCATATCGTCAAGTTATTTTGACTTTTTACTTGTTCACTTACCATAATTACCTTTATGAGCATTTTATCACTTTATTGCCTATGATTGTTATTAAAATCATATTATGAGTTTAAAAAGTAATGTTTCAGTTTACACATATTTATTTTAACTTAATAATGAAATAAGTTTATGTAAATTATGTTGATAACGTTCAAGTCCTAACTTTCTGAAACAAGCCAGCCAACATCATTCAGTTTTGCCGGGTTACCATTTCCGTGGTGATGAACTCTTATTATACAATCCCATTAACAATTAGTAGACTTATACTTTGGTTAGGGCAATTACTTTTATAAAATATAAAATGTCATAAAATGTTTCATGTGATATGAGATTTTATTAATTGTTTCAAAAAATGCCAGAGTGCGACCATTGTGCATGCATGTTCTTTGGTAAAGTTTATATATATTTTATGTCAATTTGACAACAAATGAGATATTCTTTTTATCAGGGCAAGTAGGTCTTACACATGAAGTTTTCAACAAATTTAAAGATCCTGTATGTTGTATTTAAGGTTGTTACCACACTTAAGTGAAATTGTATATGTGTATAAAATTATGCTTCTAAAACAAATTTCAAACATCGAAGAATATGTAAAATATGTACTGCAAATATGTGTCCACATTATATAATCATTGAAATATGTGTATTTATTACTTATCGAAGAATTGACTTACACTTTATGGAAAATAAATTTCCAATAACCTCCCATTATTAATATGAAATACAAATTCGTAAATATCTTTACAAATATTGCTTTTTGGAACTTACAATATTGATAAATCTTCATAATAAGCATTATATTTATGATGTAAAACCATTAAAGAATTAGTTACAAGATTTTTAACAGTAAGGGTTCTATAGATGCCCAACCACAGTCGTTTTTCTGTGTCATTATGGTAGTTATGGATATTAACATATTGACTCTATACAGAGATACAAAATTCATTGCTAGCAATGCTGATTATTTTTCAAGGTCACAGGACATAATATAGCCCCTAAAATGCAGAGCATCATAGTGCATTTTGTATGATTATGTATAGATTATGTATGCACAATATGTTTTCATTTTTTAATGTGAATGGTGTATGGTTGCATGATAAGCAAGAGCTGTCGGTAGGACAGCAATGCTCGACTATTCTTAGTGCTTGATAGTAAAAAAAGCCTTGATTAAAAGGTCAAATTTTCTAAGTAAAGAAAAAGGCAAAATTTTTCTTTAAATCCATATTACAGTTATAGGCCTTGGAGAGAGTCTTATTATGCTCTCAAAGAAAAGTATAAAATTTCAACATGTTTCAAAGCCTTATGTCAATGAATTTTGAGGTATTACAAAAACTTTAACGTAAATTCTAAGTCGAAAAAGGGGCATAATTTTGTCAAAATGCTTGATAGAGTTACCTCCTCCTGTCCACATGTTGGAGTCATGATGGTGAATAAGTGTGCAATGTTTCAAAGCCATATGTCAATGGACTTTGAAAATATTTGAGGTATTACAAAAACTTTAATGTAAATTCTAAGTTGTTAAAAGGGGCATAATTCTGTCAAAATGCTTTATTGATTTACCTCCTCCTGTCTACAGGTTGAGGTCATGAAGGTGAACAAGTGTGCAAAATTTCAAAGCCATATGTCAATGGACTTTGAAAATATTTGAGGTATTACAAAAACTTTAACGTAAATTCTAAGTCGGAAAAGGGGCATAATTCTGTCAAAATGCTTGATAGAGTTACCTCCTCCTGTCTACAGGTTGGGGTAATGATGATGAACAAGTGTGCAAAGTTTCAAAGCCATGTGTCAATGGACTTTGAAAATATTAAAACTATTACAAAAACTTTAACATAAGTGGTTACGCCGACGCAGACGCCGACGCCGACACCGACGCCGACGCTCGGGTGACTACAATAGCTTTACTTATTCTTATCGAATAGTCGAGCTAAAAAGTAAATATATAGAGGATATTCAAGTTTTTTCTTTAAATACGTAATTTATTTTCATTGAGTGGTATGAAAATAAATAGTTCACGAGTGGCGGTAGCGACGAGTGTAATATGAAACTTTTCATACCACGAGATGAAAATGAATTACGTATCTAAAGAAAAAACTTTAAATTTCTGTTTATTATATACTTTTTCTCATTTTCAACCTTACGATTGACAAGACTTCCCCTTTAATTTTGTGTATTGCCTGAACCGCACAACGACTTTAGCTCTTTTTTTATTTATAACGCTCTAAAAAAATTCTTCCGCTAGATTGGGATAATTCACCTTTGAGAACGATTTATTAATTTTAGGTAACTTTTAGATTAACAGCAGATTTTTATTCTATTAATATTAATTTGAAAATTTAAAAATGGTTGTTTTCAAAAGCTTTAAATTCATCCGCTTCTGGATCATTGTTGACGCCATTTTGCGAAAGAAGGCATGTTGATTAGCAGACACGCATTAATTTGGACAAATTTATGTCATTACGGAGGGAGGAATAGGGGAAACACATCTGAAATGTGAGAAAACGTTTATTACAGCATATGAACATCAAATTATAGACTGTCAATATGTGTATTAAAATTATAACTTATTTATGTGTTTCAACTGTGCCAAGGGCGACAATCAGTGACATCAGATGATCAACAGATCAAAACATGTGTAACAGTAAAATGTTTCAAAACAGGAATTAACTTTAATCAACATAATTGGATCACTGATGCTAATCTTCCAAAGACAGTTTATTCTGAGTCAGAGTCTATTGGAAGTATCCTTCGGCGTTTCCTTACTGGTGGAGAGTTCATGATGGCCTAAACATTTGAATTTGATGTGTTAGACATGTTACTTGTGTGGAAATGGACATTGATATTTCCACTGATCTGGTTTCCACTGAAAAAAAACACCTAAAAAGTCATACGGATTCCTGGGAGCCGGTTGTTGAACGTGGTCACTGATATGAGTCTCTGTGTGCTGACGACTGGCGTAAACGTGGTGTGGAGCTGAGATATCTCTTGATTTAGTGCAGGTGTTTGGAGGTAATTTACTCAATGTCCTTTAAATATCTTTCTGTTGACTTTCATTCAACGTGCTGTAATTGTTGACAATGTTTACATTTTTGTGGCCACTAATCTGAATGATGTGGTTGGGTGCAACGCCAGCATAATTTAATGTCTGTACCATTCCTTTCCTTACACTGTAAATAAATGGTATTTTTTAATTTTTTTATACATTAAACTTTAAAGCAAAGTCAATCAAATTTTTAAGTCAATCACAATATTTTTAAATCTAATTATTAAACAAAAGAAGCTAGCAGCATTTAATGTAATTGAAAATTCATTAATTAAAAAAATAAAGAAATATTATAGATATTTGACGACATATAGAACACTTTATTTTATGTAATCATTTTTTCATGTATAACATTTTTTTAAATTGCCGACAGAATTACTTATGAGGAATTTTGTTGTCGACTTGTTTTCAAATGAAATTCTAATAGTAAATCTACCGTAATAATGTTCGCACAAACTTTCAAATTAATAAAACAGTGAGGACGGTTAAATTGGTTTTTTTTTATTTTATTGAAATATATTTTAAAGAAGATTTCTCTGATTTATGTTAAAGAAAGTTGTAAAAGTAATTTTTGCATGATTTTTCAAATATATAAAACAAGATTTATGGTTAAATAGTAATTTACATGCCACAGTTTGTTTTAATTAAGATTTGAAATAAAAATGTGTTTAATTTAATTCAAAAAATAATTTTATATAATTTTTCTAATTTGTATACTGTTTATAGGTTTAACATTGTGAAAATATGAATTATTAAAACTTTTTTTCCTATTAATATGTTTAAATTCAATTTTTATTTATTACTTGCCTGTATGGTGTTAAATTTGGCTTATCTATGTTTGTTGCATGCTTCATATCCTTCATTATGCTGTATATTTTGTTAATCCCCATGGTACATTTCTTATACCAAGGTTTTTCATTTTCAGGTACGTTAGAAGCTACAGTTAGGAAGAATGGAGAGTTTGGCTCCAACATTGCTTCTTGACGGCTATTAGCAAATTGCTTATATAAAGCCACTGGACAACGTGCCGGATTTTCAATAACTTCATAAGCTCTTGGCTTTATTTTTCTTTGGTCACGAGGATAAGCCCCAGTCCTAGTTTTGGTTTGGCGCTCCTGACAATACACCAGATATTCGGAGCCATCATCATCAGACATCAACTTTACATCTCCCCAACAAAGAGAATGAACCTCTGTGCCAGTCCGCATACCAATAAAATTGGTGCAAATAAACCACATAGAGTTTTGAAGTGCTCTAGGATTGTTTCCACCAAGCTGGTCAGCTGCATAGAATTTCTCTGCAACATTTTACGTCGGATGTTATGGCAGCAGCAGCATTTGGGTTGTTGCCTTTGCCTTGTGATTTTAAGTGTTTTGTTTTTGCTTTCAACACCTGCTTACATTTCTGGAAAACCTGATCTTTGGATAGTGAAAAGCCATATTGGTTCACATTTAGAAACCTTTGAATGCTTTGGAACTTTGATATTAGAGAGTTTGGCTCATATTCCTGGCCATCTTTTTTCCTTACTGCATATATAAAACTACTCACATAGGCAGATAACTCTTCAGGAGGGATTTGAAGTATTGGCCTACTTTCAGCCACAGAGACCAAAATTTCTTGGAATAATTTAATGTCTTGGTCAGTTTTAAATTTAGTATTCTTATTAATGCCATCTTCAAGAAATTTGAAGTAACAAATCGTGGATTACCAATATTTATTATGTTGCTGACATCTTCATCTTGTTCAGAAGGAAGAACTACCGGTTCATTCTCATTGACATTATTTGGAACTGATTCATCATCCTGTTGCAAGATCATAGCTGCCTCAATCAAATGAAAATCAATGTTGGCCAAGAACTCATCTTCTTCATTGTCTATTTCAATGTCTAACTCAATGTTGCTTTCTTGTGACATTTTGCAGAAGACAAAACTGATTTTCAAGCTTTTGACATAGTTACTATTAGTCTAATAAGCATCTATTGATACAGATTTTATGTAAGGAATAGAACTGAATAGAACAGAAATTTGTTAAAGGGACACTCTTTTTTGTACTGAATTGTTTTTGATTATAAAATTATTATAAATTATTTTTTTTCCCTTTTTAAAAAAATTATTAAACTGCTGTGAATTTAGAAGAAAGTAGTCCGGCAAAACACCAGTGAAAATACGGAAAATATGTTTCACTGCAGTGAAAAATAAATTTTTACAGTGAAAATACGGAAAATGAAAATACGCGTTTTATTTCATCAATATTTCTCAATCTTTCATTTATAAGTATATAATAAATGAACTAATTGTATGGGTATGTAAATTTGCTTTCAGACAACTTTGTAATATTAGTTTCAGATGTATCAAATAATTATCCCAAAAAGCCATTGATATAGACTTTTGTTATCATCTTACATTTTGCTATGATTTATTTCAGATAATGCAGATAAGATCACTGGTGACTGGGAGTTGCAAGGTTGGAAGCTGAGCTAGTTAAGGAAAGACAAAAAAGTGGTTGCTGGTAGGTCAAGGGATATAACTCCTGCTGCTTTTCAGAACAAAAGGACAAATATTCTTGGCAGAAAAATCGTAAGGAATTCTTGAAAAAAAAATCGAATATGTCAGTGTGACCATTAATTGCATTTGAACTCCACAAGTTATCTGAGTCATTATTATAGGTCACTGACCAAGGCCCATAATTGTCCAAAATTGTTACAGAATCAAACCTCTTATGAATGACTTTTGCATGTTATTTTTATTTCTTGTAGTTGCAAATTCTAATAATTGCAGGTTATGACAAAATTATCTTAAAACAAATGTAAATACAAAGGTCGTCTTTATGATAATTTTTGTATATTTACACGGTATACAGGCAATGGAAACTTCTCATCAAAAGGACCAAATTTACAGTCAGTTCTTACGTCAATCATATTTACATGCAGTTTGTCACACGCCTCATCTACGCCGAGTACGCATTCCATTCCCGCCAAACTACTCAGCTTTGTTGACAGGAACGCCCCAAAAAGGTAAGGTTAGCCTAATTTTATTATTTATTATAAATGGCAGTCATTGGAACTTTTTTTCCTTTTGCGATTTGGTTTTCTTTCAAACATAAATTGAGTCCTTGATTTTTGTAGAAAAACAAAACAAGAACAATATTTTGCTATAAAAAAGGCAAGGCTATTTGCCTGCTGCTTTGCATATCGGTTTTATTTTAGAAGGAAATAATCATTGATTTTAACACAATTTTCCTTATGATACAAAATTGATCAGGAATCCTATTTACTGTAAGAGAGTTAAGCTTTAGACCATTTTTACAAATCTTTCTTCTGAAAGCCATTGTAATTTGTTAAACCACAGGTATGTTAGACTAATTTTACTTTTTGAGTTTTTCAGACTCCACTTGAGGAGAATCATATATTGAAAATGTTGCCAGACAAGCCGACAACCATGGATATGATGATTGTTACAAAAATCTTTAGCCAACGGGGAACCAGAAGTCTGTGGATGTTTCTATATTCAAATTTCACCATTTTAATGTTTAAATGGTGAATTCTGCTTAAGCCGGTGCTAGGGGGCGTAGACGGTAACTTACACTTTCCATTGCCGTCCATGAACAGGCTCAATCAAACCGAGCCTGCAACATTTTACAGTTATGCCGTGTTGGGCTTTCTTCAAAGATTCTGTTTTTCACTATTTCTATTTTATTTTATTTGGAGACTTTGAAGTTCAGTACATTTTGAACCAGAGGCGAGAAAAGTGGTAGACGAGTAAGTTTTACTGTGTTATTAGCTACATTGTACATGGAAGGGCAAGGCAATTCTTCACTACCTGATACTACTTTATTGATGCAAACTTTATATTTCATTATTGCCTGAAGGTATTCACTTTAAACTTTAAGAAGTGTGTTTGTAATGATACCTGATATATAGTTGCTAATTAATGACAAAGACCCATAATTCCAGCAATAAATATATTTCGACTGCCTGAAACGCATTTCTGAATTTGAAAGATCATGATTTTGCCTACAAGATCTTCCTTGTTTTAGTGTTTTGGCTTTTGCTGTTTGTTACTAAATTTTTGTTTTTGATATTGAAATCCCTAACCTTTGAATGGATTGTGCCAAATTCAAAGATGGGCAAATCAATTATTCAATTTCAGCAAGTTTAAAGGTTGATAAGTACAAATGGTCTAAATTGTCTAATTGTAATGAATGAAAGTTGCTTTTGTTAGGTATGTAAGTATATGAGGAAAAGTCTTCTGAAACAAATAACGTAAATTGACAGTAATGAAAATATATGTCATGTGAAAGTCCTGACAATACTCTGTGAAATCATGTAGCAATTTTGGTCAATTAACGATAATAAAATATCATTTTTATAGAATATATTATCCACCAAGAACAGTAGCGGTTTAACTGCTATCAAATTTTATAAGGTGTAAACTCGTTACTGCATTAAGGTGATAATATCTGAAAATTGATTATCTTTGCTTTAATCTAGGCTAAGCTTTTTTTCATTAGATTAAGAAAATCTTTGATATCTAACTGTTTTTTTTTCAAATTAAGGCATAACTCATTCTGGTTTTTTGGACAGTCCGATATAGATTTTATGGTTATATAAAAATGAAAATTTAGTGTGGATCGGGCAGCAGTAAGCCATTTCCAAATTGGTTAATACTTTAAGTAAAGGCTTGTTTGTTAAGCTTTTAGCATTGAAAGAGATAAAAATAAAAATCTAAATTACCATTCTGAAAATTTGAAATATTATTGGCTCGTTATGTTGAATGTATTAAATATTTAAATATTTGTTGTTTTTTTCATTTGAGGCAATAAACAAAAAACACACACTTTTCATCCCAGCATATAACCTGACTTGATTATACTAATATAATGTTATTTTAAGATTGTAATGTAAGCATTGATGCAATTTCTATAGCTTTCTTTATATAAGAAGTTTATCATTAGAAAAGGGAATAATTATATATTAACAAATTAAAGATGCTGTATTTTGCTTATACAGAAATAAAGGGGAGTTTACTTTGTTTGCTTTAGACACTGACATTTTTGTGTTTTAAAGAAACATGAGAATTGATGTTTTTGTCATAAAATTAATCCTTCTCCCGTAAGATTTTTGCATTACAAAATCCTTATGTGGATTGAATATTTCATTGGATGTTTATTGGTTATTGAATGAGTAACTGTTGCAATGTATATGTGGATTCTGTATGAACATAAACTTCTCTGATTGAGATCAGAAAGACAAGAACAATCAATTTATCTATTTACTTGTACATTTGTCATCATTGTATATCTCCTACCCTTCGTCTGCCCGCGGCAACAAATTTTTTTACAAATATGTCCAGCCAGACAAGATCAGCTGGTACATCCCTGCCATCTGATCGTGGTCTGCACTCTTCGCTATTTAGTTAGCACGTTTACCAAAATGGTCTCTAATAATTATGGTTTATTAAACATTGAAGAATGGCCAAGTCAGTTTAAGATACTAGTTGTGATACATGGGTTATGAAGGAATAATTATTTGAACTGACATTAAGTTATTTAAAATTCTATTTCTGTTACTGTAAGTGAATATTTTACGTGTGTGTTAATATTTCATGTAAGAAATTGTATAACTCTTTGAATAAGTTTGAATTTAATCTTTGAAAATTAAAATTTCAATTAGGTAATTGTTTTATAAGAGTAAATGAGGCTGTATAAAGTTTAATTGTTTTTGTTTTGTTTTTTTTTAAAAAGGTTTCTTTACTACATTTTTAATTCATTTCTAATAACCGTTGTATCTATATCAATTTCTTGTTATTGATAAGATAATACAAAATGACCACATGATTGTCTTTTTTACATTTTCTCTTTATTTATATCTTTCATATGGTTTTATATCAGCATTTCTGCGGACATACAGAATGACAGACAAACAGTCGAACAGATAAAAAAATGTAAAGCTGTACCAAATCTCCATAATGCCCTCTTCACACTATGTTTCTCCAACCTAACTTTTATTAATTTTGAGTTATGGAAGAATCCAGTTTTCTTCTGAGGCAAAAAACAAAAAACACACACTTTCTTTCTGAGAGATGACTGATCCATATTTCTTGAAAAGGTCAGAATAAAGGATTGACGAGCGGATGGACCTGTGATCCCCACATGTGAACCCGGTGGAAATAATAAACGTGTAAAAATGGACAGAATAGTTTCCCCTGGTTACAAAGAGCAACAGAAACATTTTTCATTCCGTATTTTTTAAGAATATAATCTTTGGTATCATTTAATTCTTGTTTAATCTTAATATATAAGCTATTCGAGTACAGTATTAAGTATAATGTATCCCGTACATTTGATACAGCGATCTTTTATATTCTCTATAAGATATCAGGAGTGTTTTGTTTTCAGTTTTGTAATTATTGTTCTTATAGATTTATAGTGTTAATATCCATGCTATGGCAAAATAAAAAGCTTTGTCATTAATGAGATAATAAAATATTAAAGTTGTTTTCTCCGATTACAAAATGCCGTGTCTATAATGTTGAACAAAACATCATTGGAACATGTATTATACAGTTCTACATGTTTCTGATTCTGAAAAACGGAGAGACATATCCAGCAGTCAAAAATATTTTAAATAAAGTACGACTAATCATGCATGGAAAATATAAGTTAGTGATAATAACTATTTGTAAAGAAATTAAAAAGGGTTTTAAATACTTTTACTATCATAATTTTAAATAACCGATCAGTGTAATGTTTAAGACCTTTGCGCTGAACAATAACAAAATGAAAATAAAGAACGGTATTCTGCTTTTAGTTTGTTTGTTATATTGTCAAGCATGACTATTTAAGTTGTTACGCTAATATGTTCATGTCTAGTCACTTGCTCATTTCAGTACTTTCCGGCCAGTATGCTTTCTGCTAAAATCTATTGTACAAGCAATGTTCAATGGGCGCAATATCCTGCATAATAAGGGTACACGGAGCAAGGCTAAGATTAAACGTTAAAACTTTCTTATTAAAAGATATATTCTAAATAATTTAATGATATTTTTTTGCTAACAATACTGTCATCAGCTACATAACAATAAACCTTATAACAACTGATAACGAAAACACCAATACACTTAAAAACAGGACCATATGCCACAGAAAAAAAGACATCAATATTTAGTTTTTAAATCAAGAGTCAATTTTTCATACTTTTGCGTTTACGAAAGATACCAATAAATTATTTTTGTTGCATGCAGCTGCGAGAAAATGACGCCATAAACAGAACACGTTGTAACAAGTACAAGTTACAAATCCAGCCATTGCAAATTGAAGATTTGTTGGGTATGGGCAGCTTCAGCTAGGCCTAAATTGGGTGTTTGGTGTTTTACCGTGGACTTCAAAAGACTAGTAAGTGCAGACTGACAGCATGTTGTTGATGGTCATTTTGTCCAAGAGAATCCATGCTTGACAGAAATATTGTTACAGAATGGTGAGTTGTCGAGGGATAAGTCGTACAGTATACATATGTCTCGCATTCCAAATCATACAAAATTCTTATGAAAAGATATATCGATTACCCATATGGTTTGCGTAAAAGGATGTGTCGTTTGGGCAGTGTGTGGATTTTTGTTCTCTGCAAAAGTTTGACATTTTTGCATCTGCACGTACCTGATTGAAAATAAATCATAAAATGAAAGATATTTTACATAAGTAAGATATTGAACTACGTGCTACTGTATAGAACATTTGATCCCTATAAAATAACATTTTGCATGATATCGTGATATTGAATAAAAATATTTAATTTCATTTTACTTGTATCTTATTATTTCACAAATAGTATTATTAAAAAGAATTTTTTTATAATTGTTCAGCACTTTTCCCATGAGTTTGTCAATCAAACCAGTTAAAGTCCGTGATTAAATTTATTGTTAATTTGACATGGCTAGTATATAGAATGGAACAGCCAATCAATTGTCTACATAATCCTGACCATTACAACTTTTTTATCATGGTTTTTGTCATTATGGAAAATCATTTTATCTGACAAAAAGGAACCCATCAACATTTCCTTTGGCTTGAAAAGAAAATGGACATCCCTTAATGTAAATTCATTGTTATTATAAGGATCAACAAACTAATCTCCTACCAAGTGATATTCTCTTATCAGTACAGAGACTGAACATGAATTAACAAATTGAGAGATACTGAGCAAAAAATTAGTTTTATACAAGCACATGGACAAATCACGATGTCAATATGTTATTCAAAATACGAAATCATACAAACTAGCAAGGTGATTAAAGAAGATAATTAAGTAAAGGACCTTCAAAAAGATAAGGGTGCAGGGGGCAGAGCGACGTAAATGTGGGAGGGGTAAATGTTTTAAGAAAACTAGTGAAAAATTGATAAAAACTTAGGCAACAAGGATTAAAAGGAACACAAAAATATCACCACAATTGTATGTAATATTTCACAAGACATACATAGGTGCGCCGCATTGGAACGGCAGTATAGGTACTGCTGGGGAGTTATGTGTGCACCAAACCTCACTTTTAGCCCCAACATACCAAACCAAATGTTCTTTTTAAACGAAGAATCCCAGCCAAGCGAATTCCTAACGGTTGTTATGGTTACATGTGGTAAAAATATTAAAATACAGAAATGATTATGTAGATGCATATAAAAAGTAAACTCAATGACAATAACAAAAGTACTCAATGTCTGAAAGGACATATTATTGCAAAGGTCTATTGGCCTACCAATAAATCTTTTCCATTCTGATAGTCATCCCTACTGGTTTTGGATAAAGAAGAGCAAATGTTATTTTGCCACAAAAACTCTCTAATTTATTCACAATGGAAGTATTGTTCCTGTATTGACCATTCTAAATGTTTATTCTATAATTAGCTTTATTATCAGGTGCTTTTCATTGTTTTTTTTCCTCGAGACTAAATATGGTTAGCTTTACATATATACATTCATATTATTTTCTCCTTTTACTCCACGCGTTTTATGATATGCATTTTGATAAGATGCGCAGCTGGTCTGATAACTTAACGAGAAAAACAAAAACTAATCAATTGCCATAATATTATGAGAATTGTTGTTGCAAGATGACAATGATATGATTTTATTGTCATGTAATCAAAAACAAACTAAAAGTGAAATAGAAAACCTTTTTTTATATTTTTTTTCTGGTCCTTAGGGGTCATTGAGTTCAGCATTTTTACGTGTTGAGAATTGAGTACTGCTAAGGCCGGTGCTAGGGGCGTGAAGGATGTTGCACATTTTCAATACCCCTCATGTATAGTCTCAATCAAACCGAGTCTGCAATTTTCATTTAATTTTGCTGTTTTAATGCTTCCGAGGGATCAATTTTACCAGATATTTGTATGATCATATATTTCTGTCGCAAGCAAAACTTTAAATTTTCACAATGATCGTCTCACTTGTTACGTTTTAACTAGTTAACTGTTTTAATAATAGATATTTATATGATTAACTAGATATTGTATTTGGTAAACAATAAAATGACAAACTTATATCTAACTTCCAACAACACTCAAACACGCCTATAACCGCTAACATTTACCAGTTATATTAAAGACATATTAAGTCTCAGAAATCCATAATTACTAAATTCCTTAGAAATGTCAAACGGGTGTTTAATAATGTTTTTAAACTTGATTTAAAGCATGTACCAAGATATAAGACAAATGCATATTAAAAAATATTTTTAGAAGAGACCTAATGTAATTAAATTTAGAGAACTATTTGAATCTGAAAATATTTGGATTGTTAAAAATTTAGCAATGTTTGTTTACAAAAGTCTTGATAAAAGAGACAGTGAACTGTATCAACGATATCCTTGTCCTCTCACTATTTCATATATATGAGGCTTATATCAAGTCATTGATGTTATCATATACATTTTATATGTATCACAAATATAATAGACTAGATATGTTGTAATGAATATGTATTGACTTTTTAATAGAACTATTTTATGTATACCATGCTAAATCATGCCATTGATGTTAATATCCAACTGCTGATTGTATTATTACTATGTACTGATGGTCATATTGCCTTTGTATGAATAAAGTTTATCTAGATGTTTAACAGCTGAGGAAAGTAGCACTAAATGTGCAATAATATGTATCAAAAATAAAAAAGTATACTTCCAGACTTCCATACAAAATACTTATTCACTATAATTATATAAATCGTCAACAAAGCAAAAGATGCAAAAAATGTTCATCTATATGAAAAACGGGTAATTTTATGAAACTGTAAAAAAGGTTTTGAAATATGTATATATAATAATTTTAAGTGTTTATTATCTAAGGAAAACTGCGTTGAATACGACTTATGCATCATAAAAGAAGCAAAATCTTAATTACTTCCATTAAGCGTTAAATTACTATAAAATTAATGTATTTATTGGATAAAACCAGAAGGAATAACAGATAGTTCATGTAAGTTGCCAATGAGTAACTTCTGGGAACTAAAGATGGACACCAAAAATTAAAAAAACAACAATTGAGAAATTTAAATAAAATCATTTCCTGATGATTAATGGGCCTTTAAGTACATGTAAAGAAGTATGAAATCCCCAAATTCTCTTTGATACATTAAAAGATACAAATGGTAATTTACCAAATACCCAGTAAAAATGTTAAAAATGTGTTGTTAGAATTAGATTTTTATATAATTATATGGAATAAAATTCTGGAAACAAAGTGATCCCTCGGAAGCATTAATCACAACAAAATAACATAAGAATTGCAGACTCGGTTTGATTGAGTCTGTACATGAGGGATAATGAACAAGTGCAATATCCCTCACGCCCTCTAGCACCGGCTTGAGCGGTACTCAATTCTCAACAATTTATAGTGTTGGCATCAATGATCCTAAAGGACCAGAAAATATAACAACACTGAAGTGAAGTACGGGGCAACTTTTTACGGCTGCCACACGGCACTTGAAGACAATATTACAACTGTTCATCTAAATACTATTGAACAACATATAAACGGAAGGCAACTGCAATAGAGAAATACTGAACTCAGTACTTTTTGTAACTTAGAGAGATGTAATTTATGTATCAAGAAAGTTTATATGCTCATATTTTCATTGTCGAGGTTAGCTGAATTGACTTCATATTTCAAAAGATTGACTGTCAAAATGGTGTTTGACCAACAGTTGATATATATTAGAAAATGTAAAGAATAAAATTATAAATCTGCCTTAAATATAAAAAGACTGCCCCTTCTTTTTATATTATTTATATCATTTGTATAAGTACATGTATTTCCGTGTTAAAATTACTTGTGTAACACATGTTTATCTAGATATTATTGTTCATGGCATTATGGAATAAATACATATCATTAATGATTTGTAAAAATTTTGGTAGCTTTCTACAAATACATTTCTATATTCAGCGATTCAACTACTTAATTCATTTGTTCAAATGTGCATAATTGTAATGTATCATACCTTTTTGCAGTTTGTATTGTACCGCTAAAATATTACTTGACGATGGATATGTTTTAGCCAATAAACGTCAGTTTCTGTCATACTTCAAAAGGATTTTTTAATATCTATTGATTATAATGTATAAACTACCATATCAGTTAAATCATATAAGTAAGCCATTCTTGATCATATTTTCAGTCAAGAGTTCTCTGCTGTTATCATACTTTCAGTCATGTTTTCTTAGATTTTATCATTATTTTCAGTTGCAAATATGTCTTCATTGTTTTATTATTTCAGTCATGTGTTTATTGTTTTATTATACATCTTTTGAATTTCAATCAGGTTTTATTTTATTTTATTTATAAGTCAGGTGTCGCTATTGGTCTGTTCTTTATGAATAGTCACTATCATCTGATACATAAAGATACCCAGTTGTACTTACAGAAATGGGAAGATAACCATTTAAGTACAAAAATGGTTTGTTATGACTAGCTTAACTGATTCGTAACAAATGATGTTAAACTAAGGCATGTACTGTATTCTGAAAAGCCTCTGTTTCTGTTTATGTTTTATAATTGAAGAGTTTTCAAATTTAGTTTATTTATAATAATCGTATAGTGTTGAGAATGCAATTCGGATAGGGTAATAGCACTTGAAAGATTGATAAAAAGTATAGTTTCGGATTGACGTGAATATATAATATATAATATTTTGGTTCCAGAATGTGTTTCCAATAATCTTCCCTGATGTGATGAATAAACAGTAAAATAATAACTGTTTTATACTTTCTTAAAGATATATATTAAGTTTGCATCATTAGTTAATGATAATGCAACAATAAATAAGTTGTGCTTCCATTGTACCTGTATTTTATGTGTTTTTGCCTGACGATCCTCCTTATGTATGAATGACAGTAAAAATGTGGTTCAACAATGAGATGCCAATGTTAATCAATCACTCATTCATTTAGGTAAGTCATCATTTCTAGTTGGTAAGATCTGCTGTTGTAAAACCTGGACATGTTGAAGTTTCTTTATAGATTTATTAATCTTCCATATTTGGGCTTTAAAGATCAAACTTTGAATAAAATGTTAGTCATTTAGCAGCATGACTGTTCAATGATGATCTATTTCTATTTTTATTATTATTATGTATCGAACAACTAAAAGGAATATGGAAGATATACATGTGCCCTTGTCCATCCATCACACTGTCCATCCATAGATTGACAAAAAAGTTTAATTTGCGGGAATTTTTGTAATATGGACACTTTTCAAGTTTCATTGTATTATTTCAGAGGGTTTTTTTGCTATAAATAGACCAATGAGATGCTGGTTATCTTTAATGCTTTTGCATTCGTTCTTTAATTTAAACTCATGGAATCATGCGTTCCATTTTTGTATTGTTTAAAACCATAAATTTGCGAGCTATTTCCCATCAAGACCTCTTCGTGGTTTTTGTGATTCAAATCTCTGGTAGATTATGTTTAGTTAAACAAAACATTGGTCTCGAATTTTTAAACACTACTAGATCTATAATGATATTATAAAGTTCCTTACAACTATAATAAAATTTCCAACAATGAGGTTATATTCTAAAATGCATAGCAATATGAGCGTAGATATTGATGCAGTATATACTTAACCCGTTATTTATAATAAGAGTATTTACTAAGTTACATACAATGTTTATCTACAAATTTGTATACAATATACAGAACTTTACAGGAGCAAAATACAAGAGTGTATTTTCTTCTTTTTTCACACGCATAAATACCTTATACATGTATAAATGTAATTTAAAAATGCAACCCGTTTTTGTACATACAAAAATATATGTATATTTATGTATTGTCCAGGCCAAGCAAATATAACTGGCAAGACGAACTTGTTTGGTGTGAGATAAAACACAACACTTAGGTTGAATGAAAAAGGGCATTTATTAAATGCCATAAATGACAAATGTTACAAAATAACAAACATTGCATGTACATATTTGTATCGAAATAACCAAAATGGGAGGTAAAAACCGCCAACAAACATTGCATGTACATATTTGTATTGAAATAACCAAACCGGGAGGCATTTATTAAATGCCATAAATGACAAATGTTACATAATAACAAACATTGCATGTACATATTTGTATCGAAATAACCAAACTGGGAGGTAAAAACCGCCAGATTATGATATACATTGTAATGTAATGATTAACCACAAGATCAAAATAAACTATGAAATAGATAACAATCTTTGCAAAAGTTGTAATAGATGACAAAGTTGAACTAAAAACCATCTACACAAATATAATAATATGGATTGTTGATCAAAAACCATTAAATAAAAAAAATATTTTTCCAAAACGTGGTCGACTCGCCCAGGAAAAACCATAGTTTGGAAACCTGTGCCCTTTTATCTTGTGTCTAGTACCACTTGATGTATGGCTACATCCTTGAAAAATATTTTAAACATTCTATACATGAATAAGTGTATTTCATATGACTAGATCATAAGTATTTATGACAACAAATAAAAAATTTTGAAAGAAATAATATAACATTGACTAGTTTTATAAATCTTTGCATGAACAATATACATACATATATAGTGTACATCATGAATAGTTGCACAAGTATTTTGAGATAAACAATAAGTGAAACTACTGATTCATGAACAATAAATGAAATGGTATTTATAGCAACATCAAAAATTGAAAGAGGAGGATGGAGTTGGAGGAGGTGGATTTTAGTAATAAACAAAGGCGAGAATCATTCCTCGCCAAAATTATTTCTTTGTGATAGATCTAATGTAATCATTGGTTAATTAGCATCACGTGATTTAGGTCTTTGTATTGATTGGCTAAGATGTACTTGGCTAAAACCCGACCCGTAACGGGTAATATTCAGTACAGTAATGAGAATAGGGACGGACCAATGACATAAATTATTTTATGTGGGCATAAAATCTTATTTATGTATTGTCCAGGTCAAGCAAATATAACTGGCAAGACGAACTTGTTTGGTATGAGATAAAACACAACACTTAGGTTGAATGAAATAGGGCATTTATTAAATGCCATAAATGACAAATGTTACATAATAACAAACATTGCATGTACATATTTGTATCGAAATAACCAAACTGGGAGGTAAAAACCGCCACAAAGGGAACCTTCCGCCACCCAGAGAGACTTGACTAGGTATGAGCTTGACCTGTGATAAGGATTGAAACAGATGGACTAAATTTTTTGAAGTAACCATTAATTTAATCAAGTTATGTTAGGACAAAAATGTTGAGACAAATCATATATCTAATGACAATATTATAATATGTCTAGAATTAATGTCTAACATTTAAATGGATCCTGACTGGTTCTATCAATATATGTGGACTGCAGCCTAAAACTGTCAGGCACACTACAGGATATGCTATTGTAAATCAGCAACCGAGTTATTAGATCAAATAATTAGCTGTGAAAATTTTATTACAATTACATGTTAAATGTATTATTGAGACATCTGACAGTATGTTTTATCAGGGCTTTTTCAACGTCCAAACTGATAATAACAAAAAGAGGAAGCATGACTAAATTTAAAGAAGTATATAATTTTGTTTAAACAGAGAACAAAATATACTAGTCATTAATGACAATAAAACTAGAAAAATTCTTTTTAAATTTGAAATTAGGAATGGACTATTACTGTATCAGTATCCAGATATCCTACAATGATGAAAAGCCAAAATTGCACGGCCATGGCTTCCAAGTTGCAGTCATTAAATTAAGCACAGGCCCCTAGCTTGTGAAACTTAGTTCATGAAGTGAAAAATATGCGAAAAATTTAGTTAAATATATAGTAGAATGAATTCAAAACTGGAATTCGGGCTAGTACATTGTAAATCAAAATTAATGCATAGACTGAAGTTGGAGTGCATGGCAGCGGTGACATTTAAACAGACACATCTCCTATGTAAGGTATGTGACACATTGAATTTCAGTTAGTGTTTTCAATTTGCGTTAGTCCTATCGGATATGCCAATTCTCTCAAATCATCTATTCCTTTAAATCATTAATTAAACCTTTAAAATGCATTAGACCGAAATAGATGTAGATGTCAATATGTTAGCTATCTTTTTCCAATTATCAGTTAAGAACTAATGTAAAATTGGAATCAAAAATGTAAAATATTTAATTAAACCTTATAAATGCATTTGATCTAAATACATGTGACATCTAAATACATGTGACATGTCTAACTATGTTAATTTGTTCGTTATGTTTGTTGCATGAAAAATATAAATTAAAGGATAAATTAAGGATAATTAGAAAAAAGGGGTGTATACATTTTAGTTTTTATATATAATTAGGACTACTTAGTTTTGTGAAGAGCAATGGTGATACCATATATGGTAAAAAATGTAGAAAACTGTGGTATAAAAATTATGTACAAAATAATGACTAGACTCTTCCAAAAAACTACAACATAACAAAACCGTTGAACAAGATGTGAATGTAAAAATTTCTACAATAATACATAAAAACCTTCAGTACAAATGTACTTATAACATTAACATCAATCCTCAACTAGTGATATTAACATTCATGCAGTAGCATGAACTCAATCTGAAATTATCAGTAATGATTATTAATGAAACCTGCAGCCTTGTACTGTCAGATTTATATAACCTAAATGAAGCCAAATTGTGCATATCTGCCACAAGGTTTACATTAATACTGTCATACACGATATTATGGCACTAAATAAATAAACTGCGGCCTTGCACTTTCAACAAGCAGAAAAACTGCAGCCTTGAACTGTCAGTAATTTGAAAGATTGTAATGACATTCAGTTTGCTGTAATTCACTGTCTTCTTCTATATTATCTAAACATCTGCTGCCCGATACCAAGAATCATAAATTACGAAAATAAAAGTGGAAAACTGTAACCTACAGTATGTCCATTGTACTGCAGCCTTGAACTGTCAGTAATTTGAAAGATTGTAATTGCACTCAGTTTGCTGTAATTTACTGAGTGCTGTAATTTACTGTCATTTTCTATATCTAAAGATCTGCTGCCTTATACCGACAGATCTTAAATTACGAAAAATTAAAGTGGAAAACTGTAACCTACAGTATGTCCATTGTCCTGCAGCCTTGAACTGTCAGTAATTTGAAAGATTGTAATGGCACTCAGTTTGCTGTAATTTACTGAGTGCTGTAATTTACTGTCATTTTCTATATCTAAAGATCTGCTGCCTTATACCGACAGATCTTAAATTACGAAAAATTAAAGTGGAAAACTGTAACCTACAGTATGTCCATTGTCCTGCAGCCTTGAACTGTCAGTAATTTGAAAGATTGTAATGGCACTCAGTTTGCTGTAATTTACTGAGTGCTGTAATTTACTGTCGTTTTCTATATCTAAAGATCTGCTGCCTTATACCGACAGATCTTAAATTACGAAAAATTAAAGTCGAAAACTGTAACCTACAGTATGTCCATCAGATTAGTTAAAACTTCTGGTATGATGTGCCATTTAATGTATGTACAATGTACAATTAAATCCAATTTCATATTGAAATTAAAGCATTAGCCGTGCAGAATGGATAAAATAAACTAAGCCAAGCTGACAGACAAGTACATAATTGGAGACTTGTAAACAAATTGCAAAGCATTTCAACTAAGCGATGCACACTATTTAATAATTTATGAATAAAGGCAAAGCGCGTCAACTAAGCAATGCCTAATACAGCAATGGTATGTTGAAATAATAGCAAGGCGCGTAAACTAAGTTAAGCTGACAAGTACAGACAAACAAATGGCAAAGCGGTTAACTAAGCAATGTTTAATAAAGCAAAGGTATGCTGAAATAATAGCAAGGCGTGTAAACTAAGCCAAGCTGACCAGTACAGACAAATAAATGGCAAAGCGTGTCAACTAAGCAATGCCTAATATAGCAATGGTATGCTGAAATAATAGCAAGGCGTGTAAACTAAGCCAAGCTGACAAGTACAGACAAACAAATGGGAAAGCGTGTCAACTAAGCAATGCCTAGTACAGCAATGGTATGCTGAAAAAAAAAATAAAAATAATAGCAAGGCGTGTAAACTAAACCAAGCTGACAAGACAAGTACAGAATCTACTTGAAGGGTGTACTGGGTAGGTTGTAGGTTTTGAGCAGAAGGTATGAGGGTTGCCATGACTACAATTTTTTTTTTTAAATATCCTTGCATAAGGAATATTTAACTTGGTTTATAAAAGGTGTAATTATTAGTTTAGCAATCTGAATACCATTACTTGTTATGTTATTTCAACTGTGTTGGGCAACAAATATGAATTTCCTTGAAGCTGTGTAAAACATGTATGCCGGCATCAGTTAATTCTTTATCTGACTCAACCTTGAAACCTATGAAACATGCAATGAAAGGCTGCTAATGTACTGATGAAAGCATTGTCTTAGGTCTCAGGTCCGCTTGCACTATTAATTCAATGATAATGATAGCTCCCTCGACTAGTCTTGGTCTTTTGCAGGATTTACTGAACATTCTTGGTGTTTGACTTTTCCTTGTTGTCTGTTGTGGACCTGAACAACAGGTGTAAGGAGAATTTGTGGCTGTTTTATCTGAAAAATATGAATTATTTTGTCATTAAGGTAGACTAAATGTATGAAATGTAATTGAGTATTAAATTAATCCTGACTACATTGTGCATGATTCATAAGCATAATCACGCAAACATGGACTATAGACTAAACCATGTATAATAGGATATGTGTTAACTTTAAACTAACTCACACGGAATGTAAACTAAACCATGTGTGAAAAAATAAGCGTGAACTGTAAACTAAATCACGCAGACATGGGCTATAAACTAAGCCATGTATAATAGAATAAGTGTGAACTATAAACTAAATCACACTCACATGGACTGTAAACTAAACCATGTGTACTAAATAGGCGTGAACTGTAAACTAAATCACGCAGACATGGGCTATAAACTAAGCCATGTATAATAGGATAAGTGTGAACTGTAAACTAAATCACACTCACATGGACTGAAAACTAAACCATGTGTAGAAAATAGGTGTGAACTGTAAACTAAATCACGCAGACATGGTCTATAAACTTAAGCAATGTATAACTGGATATGCGAGAAATCTAAACTCAATCACACTCACAAGGAGTGTAAACTAAACCATGTGTAGAAAATATGCGTGTAAACTAAACCATGCGTATCGGTAAACTAAATCACACAGACATGGTCTATAGCCGGAGCCATGTATCATGGGATGTGTGTGAATTGTAAACAAAATCACACTTACATGTACATGTATTATAAAACTATGTGTGAACTGTAAACTATATCAAGCAGACATGGATTATAAACCAAGTCATTTATCATACGATGTGTGTAATTATAAAAACAAAATTACACTCACATGGATTGTCAACTATATTGTGTTGAAAATGTGTATTAAATGTTAACTAAGTCACGCAGACATAAACTATATTTTAAGCCATGCATACTAGACTATGTATAAATGCAACTAACATGGACTGTAAACTAACCTTGTGTTGTAATTGTGTTTGAACTGTTGTAAAACCAGTCATAGAATTTAACACTGGTCCAAGGCCAGTGAAAATAAATTCAGGTCAGTGTAAATTTTAAGAAAATTTGATTTAGTGTATAGTAGAATAAATTCAAAATTAGAATTGAACTCAAAACAGTAATTTTGAATCTTAAATTCAATGACTGAAAAACTAAAACAGTGAAACATGAATGTATGGAAATTATAAACTAAATCACAATTCACACTAACTGTACTTTAGTTGGAGTCACATGTACTATTATCTACTCTAATGAGAAGTTTGTGTGAACTGTAAATGAATTGGACATAAGTAATAACTAACATGATTAATATAGAACTTCAATTATGTATCCAGGGAAAAATATGCCTGATTAATACTGCATTCTTGTACATTATGAGAATAATTTATGACCAAAAACAAACCCAGCAATGCATAACCTTATATTTTATAAATATAAAGAAATTTACCAACTGATAAATTCATTAAGAACCACGAGTCATAACAAAAGCTTATTATATTAATTTGTTAATGCAAAGCAACAAACCTAGACTTCATCTGTTCATAGTTTGTATACCAGGGCAGGCATTATTAAACTACTGACTTTAGTACAATATAACTTTAGTCTTTACGACAAAGTAAACAAAATACTTATGTATACTAGGGCGGGCATTAAATCGTTGACAACGGTCAACTAATATAACTACAAGACATAGTAAACAAAATACATATCTTATGCCTGACAAATGAAATGCTTCGGGGCGGCAACCAAGTTATGTCCTTATCTCATTGATGAGACGTAGCTGACAGAGTAAACAGGTGGCATGCATCTGGTGTAAACAGGTAATTGTTGTTTAGACATGTCAACCATGAACCATTTATTCGCCATAAGTATGATCGTTTATGTTTGGTTTGGCATCTGTACAAAACTTGAACTGTTGAAGAACGGTAAATTTCTGGACTCGAAAATAGAAAGGTATCTACTAAATCTGTAATATGACAAGCAACGTTTTGTGGATAAATTCTGATTTGTAAATGTCATTAGTTCCAAAGACCGGCACATCTGTTTCCTGACTGATGATGTCTCAAACTTTCAAAGCGTGTACCGTTGATCCAGTAACCGTGAAATGAATTGCATTTTCGTCACGAAATTGAATATGAAACCGGAGTCACCGTCCCAAAAATTCGCTTCCAGCAGATTAATAAGGTAACTGTCCGCCGTAAAACGTAATTAGTTCACTTTAAATAAAGCGTATAACTTTAAAAATAGATAAATTTTAGTAATAAACAAAGGAGAGAATCATTCCTCGCCAAAATTATTTCTTTGTGATAGATCTAATGTAATCATTGGTTAATTAGCATCACGTGATTTAGGTCTTTGTATTGATTGGCTAAGATGTACTTGGCTAAAACCCGACCCGTAACGGGTAATATCAGTACAGTAATGAGAATAGGGACGGACCATTGACATTAATTATTTTATGTGGGCATAAAATCTTATAAGTATAAAAACCTTGTTGCACGGTTATATTGTATCTAAGTGTATATAGATGTGAACAAAAACGTGTTAGACTCTTAAATTGAATCTAATTTAAGGCCTCAACAGACGGTAGGATTTGGTTGTACAACACAAATTAGAGATAAGATGTGCACTGTTCAAAGCAATACAACACTTGCATTCAGACGGTAATTCTGCAGTGTAGGAATCATCTAAGGTTTCCCTAAAAATGAAAAGGAAAAATGATCCCTCCCAATTGATCCTTTACATACTTTACTCACTATTTTTGTCTCTCCATGAGTAATAATTGTAACACCTCCATTTTTTTAAATTAAAATTTTAAGTTTTTTAAAATATGCAGCCTGACCCAGACTCAAATCTGGGACTGACTAAACGATCCGTCCGCCTACAAACTACCTCCCCTCCCCTGATTAGAGAACAGTTCAATACCGTGATGTATCTTTGGAGGGTTTATACATGTGTGCCAAAACGGGTCGTCGTAAAAAGTGTTTGCCATTTATGACACCTTTTGCTTGCGAAAGTCCTACCACTATGCCAAGCACCAGGCGGACTTCGCGGCTTACGAAGTAGCCAGTTTGGAACGAGTTCCATCCTTCAATAAACGCTCCCCGTGGGGCTAGAACCTTCCCCCTTCTGATCCGAAGGCCAACGCCTTAACCACTAGGTCAACGGTAACAGAATTATATGTATTGAAACGGTTTGTACTCATAATTTGAATATGTTTATGGTATATAGGAGTATATGAAAACGGGTTGCACTCCTAGATTAAATTTAATTAAAGTATATTTGCGCTTGCAAAACTGGATTGCACTCTTAATATAAATTTTTGTAGGTGAATGCTTAAACAAGTTGCACTCTTAAATTGAATATAGTTAAGGTATTCGGGTATTTGCACGAAGCAGTTGCACGTTCAAGTTAAATAAACTCAGACTTAAAAAGAGTGTGAAAGAGAACGAAATACACTCTTGTATATTGCAACTGTACAGTTTTGTATATTGTATATAAGTTTTTACAAAACCCTTTTGTTACAAATAACGGGTATGGTCTGCCTCGCATTAATTTTATTCAAATATATATGCTCATATCTTCATAATTATTAAAGACAACCTCATAGTTGGAAGTCTTATTATTTTAGTTTTAAGTAACTTTGAATTATCATTATAGTGTTCAAAAATCAAAAGCATTAAAGTGCAATTAAGGTATAAATTTGTTTTTGTCTATTATTTATTTTTATTAAGTTAATGATATAAAACACCTTTTTACCATAGTGTATACTTTATTCAAAGTTTTATGTTGTTAATACATTTACAGATAGCAACACCCGAAATTTTTATACAAAAGGATTCCCCATGGTATGCAAACATACTTATTATTTATCAGTGGGTTCCAAGGCACCGACCTAGTATCGCGTAAACCGGGGAATATGTTGAAACCCTTCGAGTATGTTTAGACGTCAACGCTTTACCATTATAACAACGTACAGACTACGCTGTATGTGCCTTATTTTCTTTGCTGCGATATAAATGTGCTGATATTTGCGTAATTGTTTTATTTTTTGTTTTATTATAAAATAGAATATATTTTTGCATCAATACAGTATCTGAAATATGAGTGTGATATAAAAATTATGATATCGCATGCCTACGGCCCAATTCCGTGCAATTTTGGATTATCCCTCGTTATTGTTGTTCTCATATATTTCAACAGATCACTTTAATGTTATTGCTGAAAGTTTTCACCCAACTAAAATATCTTTGAAATAAATCTCAAAAATAAAACAATTTAGTTGTGTTTGTTATATTGTCAAATTTGACTATTTTAGCAATAACCCAACTATGTTCATGTGACTTAGTTAGAAAAATGCTCATTTCAGTAAGTATTAATGTTTCCAAGGGATGACTTTGTTTCCAGATTTTTATACTTCACAACAGCAGGTGTCAAGTGCTGTGTGGCAGCTGTAAAAAAGTTGCCCCGTACTTCACTTCAGGTTGTTATATTTTTCTGGTCCTTCGGGATCATTTATGCCAGCACTATTAAGTGTTGAGAATTGAGTACCGCTCAAGCCGGTGCTAGGGGGCGTGAGGGATGTTGCACATATTCATTATCCCTCATTTACAGACTCAATCAAACCGAGTCTGCAATTCTTTTGTAATTTTGTTGTGATTAATGTTTCCGAGGGATCACTTTGTTTCCAGATTTTTTAACTGTAGTTTCCGGCATGTATGCTTAAATCAATTTGTACGAGCAATGTTCAATGGGAGCAATTTGCTGCACGGAGTACACGGAGCAAGTAAAACAAAATCATTCCCGTTGAAAGATATACATATACGTTAAATAATTTGATGATAATGTTTTGCAAACAATACTGTCATCAGCTACGGAACAATATTTCTATCAACAAGATAACAAAATCATCAATATACTATGTAAACTGAGCCTTGTGCCATAGAAACAGACATTGTTATTTACTTTTAAAAGTAAGGATAATTTTTTTATACTTTTGCGTTGATAAAGAATGCTCATCAATTATTTTTGTTGTACATAGATAACGCCATTAACAGTACAAATTGAAACAAATATAAGTTACAAGTCCAACCATTGCAACATGAAGACGATGTGGTGAGGTGTTGGAAGCTATTGCAGACCCTTCAACTGGGTCTGAAATTGATGTTTGGGTTTTTGCCATTGATTCCAAGCTTGCTGTAAATACGGATTGACAGCATGCTCCTGATGTTTTATTTTGTCCAGGAGAATCTGTGCTTGACAAAAATTGGCGTGTTTCCGTAGGAAGAGACGGACAACATTCATATTCCTCGCATTCCAAGTCATACAAAATACTAACGAACATATTATACAATTTCCCGTATGGTTTGCACCAGTAAACGGTCGTGTCGTTTGGGCAGTGTGTGGAATTTTGGTTCTCCGACAGAGTTTGGCATTTTTTATTATCTGCACGTACCTGGTTGGAAATAAATCATAATATTTAAATTAATTGTAGATGTTTTACATAATTAAGATATTGAAATATGTACTACTTTAACACTACACAAAATATCTATTTTTCTTGACTTTCAATTATAAATACATATGTATGAACCAGTCGGTATCTCTGTTATACTACAAACGGTCTGGTTTCTTTTTTATATTTAGTTTTTATTTTCATGACTATGTTGTAGTAGCTATCTGAGTAATGGCAGCGTTGTGAAATTTATATCTCGAGAAACAACATAATTATCCTTTTTGTTGTATACAAAATACAGAAAAAGAGAATAAAATTTATAAATGGCGGATGGGTACGTTATTTTTGCAATATCCTAAGTAGTATCGGTTCCCAAACGCTAATAATCATTAGCTGTGAACAAGCGATGAAAATACTAAGTCACTTATATTTAAATATATAATATATAGATATTTATAATTATTGTAATTACTTCAAAAAAGATTTTTCTTTGTAGATTTATTAAGATGGTAGTTTATATGAAATTTATTCGGAAGCAAAAACAACTTTAATGATGTGAACAAATTATAGTCAGTTCACTTTTCAATGCGTAAGAATACATATATTCATTCATATAAAATTATGGACACAAGGACACGAACAAGATAGGACACATAGGCAAATCACGGACAGGATGTCATAATAAAATATTTAAAAATAAAAAATCAAAGAAACTAACAGGATTATTTAAGATAATGAATCAAAAGTCATTCAAAAGGATTAAAGTGTAGTGGAATGGGCTAGAGTCACAAGAATGTTTAGACAGGGAAGATACTTATCGTAGAAGACAAAATAACAAAGGACATAAAAGTGTCACCAAAATAATATGTAGCAATAAAGAAGACACACATCTCAGGAACATAAAGGGACGCCGCCTTGGAACGGTCAGTAGTATAAGCACTGTTTTGTAGTTAATCCGGTTAATGGTGCAAGGAAGTTGTAAAGGTAACTAAAATGAGGAAAACACAAAATGATCATGCAGATAAATATATAATGTAAACTCAGTATCCATAAGAAAATACTTTTCTGAAGGAAAAGTTCAATTGCAAAAGTTCTTTTTTTTAAGGAATATTTTGGTACATTCAGTTAATAACACCCTAAATCCCTACACCGTCTGAAGCAGTTTTCATTCTTCCTTCAAGATAAATGTCTTTTGTTTTTTTGGGGTTTTTTTTTTGTTATGACAACGTGCTGTTGACTGATAAATAAATGAAACTTACTAAGCAGATCTCGCTTAAACTAAAACAATAGTCCCATATTCTTTCCGGGTCCGTTGTATAACACCAAATTTCATCTGAAAAGGTTTATTCACACGAATTACAAAAAAAATAATGCAACATTTTTTATTACCTGTAAACCACCGTGTATATCCAGTAACGCATGAATTTGAAAATTACGCACGATTTGTGCAAAAAATAACGCATAATTATTCAATAAATTACCAAACAGGATTTCCAACGCTGTAAGTAAACTTGCCATTTTATTTTACAAAACTGATTAAAAGGAATAGCCGCATACGAATCCAGAGACATTATTCTTCTTTATCCCTATCTAGATTATTGCCACAAAATTGCTAACTTATTAAGATCCTTATTGAAAGGAAGGGTCACACCGTTTTAAGCGTATTTTGGTTTTTTGTCGACTTTTATTACTACAACAATGCATGTAATACCGTATTATTTCGATTTTCGGTAGGCAAGTTACATTTACAAAACTTCTGATGACAAAGGAAATTGAAAATAAGCTGATAAAATGTGATTCATTTATGAGTAACGCCGATGTACATGAATAATGTTTCGCGTTAACGCCGGAAAATGTGATTTTTTTCATATATGGTAATGAATTGTTATACAGGTTAAATTCATTTTATACAGCATTTTACTTAGTTAAAATGAGTAAATAATATAGACACAGAATTATAAGCTTTGAAATATAAGTCTTTGTTAAAGTGAGCACGAACCAATGCATGAACAATTTCTTACTCAAGAAAACAACGGGGTTTAAAAAAGCAATTTCTCAATATCTTATTGAGATGGTATTTTTGAGAATGTGCTTCGTTAATTTATAGAAATGCTCATTGTTCTCACTCTTAATTAATTATTTGACATAGTTAATGTCCTTTTACACCTTTTACGAGCTAAACACAACAGAGAAGATACATGTAACGCAACAACAAATAATGTTGTACGAAACTTACGGGAAACAATTGAGTATAAGAAGAATTTTCATTGGTCATTTTAAATTTCAAATACAAATTTGGGAATACCATTGGCCATTCGAAAATGAAATATAAAGGAAAATTCTTGCCATTTTAGAATACATTTTCAGGAATTTATTTAATACAATAGTTTACTGAGATATAAATATTGTCCAAAATAACGAGACCACCACGAGACATTCACTATCCTGTAAGTTTACTGAGTTTACATAAAAAATATCGAAAAACATATAAAAAAAAATAAGAACTTATCGGGTACTTCCAGTTTATAAGGTCCAATAGTTTGATATGTTTAATTGATATAATGTTTATTGTAACCATTTATTTTTGCATATTAATCAAGTATTTAGAATATAATTGCCTACTGCATAAATATTGGTATTAGAAATTGAGTTCACTTAACGAAGGTGACACACTCATTCAGTAAATATTGTTATTTTTTGCGCGTTATCTTTCTACTTTCTTTTTTCGAAAAATAGTTTCTGAATTTAAATTTAAATGTTCTAATTAAAAAAATTATAAATAGATATTTGTACAGTGTACGAAGTGATCGAAAATGTGGACTTACAACTTCCATCAGCATCTCTACAATAGTTATGAGCGTCTTTTACGGAAATGTCATTCGGGAAGTGATTTGAAATGTTTCTTGTATGTTGGTGAGGCTGTTGACTGTCCCAGCGCTGGCATGTATATCCACTCAGTGTCACGTTCAGAGTACCACGGTATGATGGGGCGTCAATGCATTCTTAATTAAACATTCAATCAGGAATAGTAACAAAGTTTCCTAAATATTCATATACACTGGTAAATTTATTCAATAATTATCAGTGATGCATCAATATTTTCTTAGAGTTCCTTAACTGCATTTTCACATTTTATGTATTTTACGGACTTACGAACATAATGTTTTAAATACCATATATGTCAGAAGTATATTGCGAAACAAATATTTCAATTATCTATTAAAAAGTATGTAATTCTATTAAATAATTTTTGAGCCATACTAAAACATGAGAAATTAAGTTTTCAGTAACCTACGGAAAAGCATGAAAAATAATTATTGAATTGATATTTTGAAAAGCGTGCAGGTGTACTAAAATAGTCCAAAGATCTTCGGAAAAGCTTGTAATATTGTCATAAATACATTTTAGCTCTATTAAAAAGAGTGCAACAAATATTTCTTTACTCTATTGAAAATTGAACAGTAAATATTCAAGTTATTGACAAAGAAGCATGTACTGACTTTGTAATGCACAATAGAGCGATATAATTATGTGTGTCTTATACTTTATTCGGGTGTTTTTACAAGTGATTTTAAGTACGCATAAAAATCCTTTACCTCCATTTATACTAGTTATAACACAGGCAGCAATCACTGAATATATCTTCTCTATTCTGAGAGTCATTCCTGTTGGTTTTGAGGAAAGAGGATCAGACAATGTGACTTTCCCATAGAAACTCTCATATATATTCACAATAGAAGTATTTCCCCTGTATGGAACATTCCAATTGGTAAGTCTATAATTTCCTTTTAGTATCACACGATTTGCATTGTTTTTTTTTTTCTTGCCTTACCATTATGAGAATCTTTGCTACAAGATGAAAATGGTAATGTTACATTGTCTGGTGATCATAAATCAACTTAAACGAGAAATTGAATATTGTATAGTAGCATGTTTCTGTCGCAAGTTAAACACTTAATTTTCAAAATGATCGTCTTACTAACTAACAAGTTTCGTGTTAACTTTTAATAATCCACATGATTTACTAGATATAGTATGTGTTTATGAAATAATATCGGTTTCAGTGGTATTTATCGGCTATTAAACACCGGTTTGCAGTTTTTGATGCGTAGGAATTGACCTCAAGGTCTTTGGCAGAATCACGAGTTTTAGAATAAACATTTAAATGATGATCTTGTATCTTACTTCTAACACTAAAAACCTCCCATAATTGCCAACACTTATCAGTTAAATTAAAGGTTTGTCAATAAAACATATGGGTCAGTTAGCTAGTCACTTCAAATGATTATCTGTATATATAGATATATAAATATAAGTGTTATGCTGTTTTTCTTTTATATTACACTATTGTCAAATGGCATTTAAGAAATCAAACACTTAAAGCGCTCTTTATCTGATTCAATTACCGTAAATGTTACAGAAAACTTTAAAATATAACATTTACCGATTCTATATTCACAGTCAAAACGCGTTTACCGCAACTTGTCCGCGCAACGTCAAAATAGCATACTATTTACTGAGACACCATACAAAATGGATGTCAAGCCTGCATACTACACGAAATCAGATTTGCCCGAAACGATGAAGAATCGTCGAATATTGCATTTCATCGAATATGTCATTTAATATGAAGCTTGTTACTCTTGACTACATGCAATGCTTTCTAAGTCAAGATAGTGAAAACAGTGGAAATCAAAGCACAGAAGGCGCTGAATTTGTTTGGGTTTCAGAATGTCAGAGAGGTGAAGGTTGTGAGATTATAAAAAAAATTGTTTTTAGATAGACCATTTACGACGCGGTCCGTTGCTATGAAAAAAATGACCGGAAGTAGGATTTTTTCGCGCATGCGCAATTTGCGTAGGGCAAAAAAGCCATGCCGTACATAGAAATGAAGTAGAATTCATAGACAATTTCGAGTTTGTTTAAGGTAAAAATCAGAAAATCATATGAAATAGCTTTTAACAGAAACACAAAAAGGTGCTTTCATAGCTTTGTGACCAAGATTGCCCCAAAAAAGGCATGGAAAAGACGATTGTTTAAGAATTCCCCCTTACGATCACTGACCTGACATTGAGATAATTGTTGTAAAAATATGTGGAAATATATATTAGCAAATAAAGAAGTCAATTCAATTGTTGTTGAAAACGTCCATATTAAAAGAATTATTTTTATTACATATAATATATAACATTTTATATAGAATTTTATTAACATTTAAAATCGAAGTTAAATATCATTCTGAAAAAAGTCTGAACACGTGATATAAAATACTTTTAGTTTTCAGTTTAGCTAATTTTATCCTTTATTCAACTTGACTGAAATGCCAAACAGAATTTTTTTAAGTCACATAATATATTTAAATACTTGTTCAAACTCTTGTGAAGTTAAGATCGGTGGTGGAATAACACACATGTTGTCCGGTTCCTTGTAACACATGGAAATGCACGTCACGTACACTATTTTCACTTCACAAAATCAATCAACATTGATGAGATTGGTATAAATAAAATTTAATTAAATTACGATTAATCATTTTCATAATTTTAAGTCATCAAGAAAGTTTAAGCATGCATGTTTTCAATATCCGTGATTATTGTTCAAACATACATCATTGTTCTTGTTTCTTCTTTGGTTTGGTAGCAAGATAGTAGAGCATTCGTATTTATACATACTTAAACTTTGTTGTATAAGGCTAAAACATATACCATTGATTACAGAAGTACAGTGCTTTTTTCCAGGAAACCGCTTGTGTACGCTATAAAGCACAGATAGCCTTTAGCGTCTCATTATAAGAGCCAAAATCAATAAAATAAGCAAGGCTTTCAGGCAGCAAAAAGCGAAATTCAAGCACAATTTATTGTCTTTACGAATATCAAAGCTGAGATAGCATTAAATTTAGCTCCTCATACCGAGACTTACTCTTCGCATAAAAGATGAACGGCAAAAAAATATCCTCCTTCGCCTGAGGGGTGCTGGTAGTGGAGAAGGCACATAACAAGGGTTGTTTGTGCGAAGCAAAAGGTCTGTCTTACAATCCGTCTATCTGTGTCAGGGGCTCACGCACCTAGCACACCATCCAGGTAGTTTTTGTCTACATCTAAGGGGTACTCCCCTCGGTTTAAGTCATGAAATCCCCAGTTGCTGACGAAGTAGCAGTCCCGATATCGGGAAGGTTATTTATAAGTTAACTACCCACCAAGCCGCAAATTTTATTCCGATGTCCTGTGCCTTCTTAGCGACGTGCACGCACCGAGGGGAAGTGAGAAGCATTTTGTGTTTTGAAAAGGTTACCGATTTTATAATGCGTCTGCTCAGTCGGAACATCTCGGTTATTATCAATAATAATTTATCTATCTTCCATAAATGACAAAATCCTCGCGGTTATGTAGACATGTCCAATGTTTGATGAAGTTGGCCGAGAAGATGCGATTGTCGTCTTCTATTTAACCAGATGCGCCCGGGCCTTGCCGATTAAAAACTATATCAATTGTATGATGTGATATATTGACTCGCCATTGGTCAGCTAGTATTAGCCACTAGCTGATAAGCCCCGCTTAAATTCATCTGGCATCACCTCAATGTAGTATAAATTAGTAAATAGATTAAGAAACCAACAGCTACGTTGTTAAATTCTCATGTCTCTAACAACTATATTATAGCGGACATTACATATTACGACATAATGGCTGACCTCTTCGATATGTTACGATTTAAAAAGCAACAACGTAATATAGAGAAAGCGCTGAATGTGCTTAAATTTATATCATCTTGAGCATAAGCTGCCTAAACATTGTAGCTAACACTTTGACACTGGCATTTTCAAAGGCTTTTATTTTCATCAGGTGCTTTGTGATTTGAAATCACAAGATGATTGTGTTTAAATGCGAACATGCCTTTTTTGCTATATCTCATAACTACTCATTGTTAACAATATTGGTATAAGATTGCTGCTGTTGATTACAAGACCTAGCAAGTATAAAAAAATTGACTATATAAATAATTCCTAAAGAATAAGCTTTGGATATACTTTTAACATCTACGTGTATATCATTTGAATAGTCGTTTTACTGTGCTGCTAGCCAACAGTTTGCAATTTTGAAAATAGATTTAAGGACTAAGTAAACAAGAAGACAAAATGGTGTTTATTTTTGGAAAACTAGGTACACCGTAGGGAACGTGTTACAGTATCGCGTTTTTCGGTTACAGTATAGAATTTTCAAGATGGAGGATTATTTATGGGAAGAGAGGTAGGTGATTTTTATTCAGGTTCATACTACAAGTAGTGTAGTTTCTAAAAGATGTTTTTGTGCTTTGCTTGTAAGGAACAGAATCCGGTATCTAGTCATATATTTTTTCAGACCCTGCACCGCAGATTTATCTCTATATTGTCTCATAAATGTGCAGATTTGACGGTTTAAAAATTTGAATCGAGAGACCAACGCATTTTTCTCCCATTCCGATATTATTTAAGCATGCCTAGATAAAGTAAATCTACAAAACGTTAGTCCTATGTGTTTAGAAACGTTTATAAAAGTTAAATGACCAGTTGAGCCTATTTACCTGTTGGTAAAATGCGTTTGAAAAAATAAACAATGTTACAGTATAGAGCGAGGTTAAATTTGAAGGGTTACAGCATAGACCTAGCGACTTTGATCCAATTTTGTTACAGTTTATACCCAGATTTCTGTTACAGTTTAGATACTTGTCAAATTTCAAACAAAGTTCGTGTATCCATTATTGTTATGAAATAACTCATACCTTTCTATTTAATACATTCTTGAAAGGTTCTATTACTTTCTTCATCAGCAGAAAAGTTATAGTTTGCTATTTTTCTTACTTTTAGTTTCAGATTGAGACTTTTTGCAAAATAAGTAATGTCCTAAGTAAGGACTGTTTTCACGACAACAACAGTAACTTTTATCGAATTTTAATGAGAGAAGAAAGATTATTGCTTGATTTCATTACACATTATAATAATGCCTATTAGTAATAAAATAGAGAAAAAAGAATCCTTAACAGAAGTCCAACACGGAAAACATGTAAATGTTGCAGGTTCAGTTTGACCAAACCTGTTCATGGACGGTAGTGGTAACTGCAAGCTACCGTTCACGCCTCCTAGCACCGGCTTCAGTAGAATTCACATTAAACATGAACTGGTACACTTCAGTTTTTTTAACATCTGTGGATGTGTTCATATGGCAGTAATCATGGAACCTTCAATGTGACACGTTATTGCCATTCTATGAAAAGCGGCATATTACCCCCAAGTTAAAAATTGCGTGTGCCCTAAACGAGAATACAATGAGTGAAACTAAACAAAATGAAATTTTGAGAGGGGATCGGAGGTTATGAAGCCTGCATACCATAGATAAGCTGTCAAAAGACCCAATTAACAAGCAGGCAATACCCTAAGAATGATTAAACAGTATTTAAGTGAGCAATACTGCAGCCTTAAATTCTATTTTAAGTTGGAATTTCCATCTACCATAATGTTTTTTGTAAGTATTTAAAAAGGTTTATGAACATTTTCAATTTCGTTGTGTTGGAATTTCTTTAGGGATTCTGTTTAACAATATTTTGTTACGTTTGGCTTTCTTGGATTTTAAGTTTCAACGACACTGAGGTCATGTGAAAACATTCCTGCTTTAGTGTAAAGAAAGACCCCAGATACCCTTTGTGAAACATTTCAGACACGAGCGGGCACCTGACTAGAACCACCGACCTTCGTAAATAGCTTGATAAATTCCTCACATACAAAGAATCCAAAGTCATGATTGGATTTCAACTACAGCAGTAAATGAAAGATGATTTGAAGTCGACGGCCTTATCCCGACTCTGCCACTATTATGTACCTCCATCAGGCTCACTAGAGAAGATATTGTAATTGTCTGACCTTAATTTATACTCTATAACTTTCAATATTATTTTCTTATTCAGAAACATGAAAACTGCTATACAGGATGTCTGAAATAAAAAAAAAACGACTTTCAATTTAATAATGACAAAATAATCGTGACTTAAACAAAAAAGCATTCGAAATGACGCCATGATCATGATTTGATTTGAATGCTTTTGGTTCGAGATGAGAAGGGTCTTTAAACATGCCTTTTTTTAAAATCTATGTTTTGTGTTTTCGTATCCCCGATTGCAACCGAAACCATTTGAACAACTTAATTGGTAGAAAGTCATGTACATTTCATCACATTTAGTCAAGTAGTTACTGAGCGGATGTGATTGCACACACATGTGTACGACAGAAGGACGAATAGCCATCGGGCCAATAAGCTCACAAAGATTTAAAAGTCTATGTAACATTCATACATTTTACCTAGTATAATTATATAGAAAATATCGAAGTCTAAACTGTAACCGAAATCTGGGTATAAACTGTAACAAAATCGGATACAAATCGCTAGATCTATGCTGTAACCCTGCACATATTACCTCGCTCTATACTGTAACATTGTTTATTTTTTCAAACGCATTTTACCAACAGGAAAATAGGTTCAACTGGTCATTTACTTTTATAAACGTTTTCAAACATAAAGGACTAACGTTTTGCAGATTTACTTTTTCTAGGCATGCATAAATAATGTCGAAATTGCAGAAAAATGCGTTGGGCTCTCGATTCAAATTTTCAAACTGTCAAATCTGCATATTTATGAGACAATATAGCGATAAATCTGCGGTGCAGGGTCTGAAGAAATATATGACTAGATACCGGATTCTGTTCCTTACAAGCAAAGCATAAAAACAACTTTTAGAAACTAAACTACTTGTAGTATGGACCGGAACAAAAATCACCTACCTCTCTTCCCATAAATAATCCTCCATCTTTAAAATTCTATACTGTAACCGTAAAACGCGATACTGTAACACGTTCCCTACGGTGAGGTAGAGCTTCATTGCATTGAAGCTATTTTTTATATTGTAAAATTCTTTATGAAAATTTTATGATGTAAAGTAGAAATAAATAGGCTCGGCTTATGACCTTGTGGCTAAAACAATACTAGCTGACCAATTGCGAGTAAATATTCCTGTTCGTGCTCTGCCTTGTGTCCTGTCCAGTTTTTGTGTGGGGGTCCTCCTGGGCTCCTGGCCGCTGGTCCTTGTTGCTGGGTCGTTTGGGGGTTGCATTCATTGAACGCCACCTTTCCTTATTGATCTTGTTTACCATATTTATCTATTTATTTATTTGAGTCTCATCTATACATGTAAACATTTTATTTAAAATACACAATACAAACATAAAATACATGTATAGCCACTGTAAACAAGAGAGCCATGATGGCCCTGAGGTCGCTCACCTGTATATAGCCCCCCCCCCGGCCAATTTTTACCCAAGGGCTTTTATTTGAACAGACTTGGTAGACACCCATAAGAAGATGTTTCATGCTAAACATCTAAGTTCTAGCTCATTGGGTTTTTTTAAAAGAAGATTTTTTAAGTTTTTACTATACACATATAGTTAAAAACAATGACACCCCTGGGGCATGGTAAGTTTTGACCCCCGGGCTTTTATTTGAACAAACTTTGTAGATATTTACTTAAAGATGTTTCATGTATAATATCTAAACTCAAGCTATTTGGGTTTTTTCAAAGAAGATTTTTTAGTTTTTGCTATACACATATAAGGAAAATCAATGACCCCCCCCCCCCCGGGTCGGGCCAGTTTTGACCCCAGGGCTTTTATTTGAACATACTTGGTAGACACCCATTAGAACATGTTTCATGCTAAATATCTTAGCTCTAGCTCTTTGAGTTCCTTAAAAGAAGATTTTTTAAGTTTTTACGATATGCATATAGGGAAAATCAATGACCCCCTGGGGCGGGGCCAATTATGACCCCAGGGCTTTTATTTGAACAAACTTGGTAGACACTCATTAGAAGATGTTTCATGCTAAATATCTTAGCTCTAGCTCTTTGGGTTCTTTAAAAGAAGATTTTTTAAGTTTTTACTATATGCATATAGGGAAAATCTATGATCCCCTGGGACGGGGCCAATTTTGACCCCAGGGCTTTTATTTGAATAAACTTGGTAGACATTCACTAGAAGATGTTTCATGCCAAATATCTAAGCTCTAGCTCTTACGGTTCTTTAAAAGAAGATTTTTTAAGTTTTTACTATATGCATAAAGGGAAAATCAATGACCCCCCGGGGCGGGGCCAATTTTGACCCCAGGGCTTTTATTTGAACAAACTTGGTAGACACTCACTAGAAGATATTTCATGTCAAATATCTTAGCTCTAGCTCTTTGGGTTCTTTAAAAGAAGATTTTTTAAAATTTTACTATATGCATATAGAGAAAATCTATGACCCCCTGGGGCAGGGCCAATTTTGACCTCAGGGCTTTAATTTGAAGAAACTTGGTAGACACTCATAAGAAGATGTTTCATGCTAAATATCTGAGCTCTAGCTCTTTGGGTTCTTTAAAAGAAGATTTTTTAAGTTTTTACTATATGCATATAGGGAAAATCAATGACCCCCTGGGGCGGGGCCAATTTTGACCCTAGGGCTTTTATTTGAACAAACTTGGTAGACATTCACTAGAAGATGTTTCATGCCAAATATCTAAGCTCTAGCTTTTACAGTTCTTTAAAAGAAGAGTTTTTAAGTTTTTACTATATGCATATTGGGAAAATTCATGACCCCCTTGGCCGGGGCCAATTTTGTCCCCAGGGCTTTTATTTGAACAAACTTGGTAGACACTCATTAGAAGATGTTTCATGCCAAATATCTTAGCTCTAGCTCTTACGGTTCTTTAAAAGAAGATATTTAAAGATTTTTCTTTCGGTTGCCATGGCAACCAGAGTTCTGCATGAAATGGAATTCTTTGAACAATCTTGATAGAGCTTCATACAAAGAGTATTCCTGCCAAGTTTCATTAACATTGGCCTTGCGGTATCATAGAAGATGTCCTTAGAATATTTAAAATGTGGACGGACGACGGACGCCATTTGGTTGGCCATCCTAAAAGCTCACCTGCACTTTGTGCAAGGTGAACTAAAAAATAGAATTACAGAATTTACTTCTAAGGGTGACAGCTCTCTAGACCACAAAACAGGAGTATTTCATGCACTGTAGATTGTCCCCCTTAGCTATTTCCCTTGATATACATGTACATAATGATATGATACAGTATAATTAACTCACATTATCCTTGCTAATCATATTTCAAAAAAATAAGTAAAAGGATTGAGATATAATAAAATGACAAAAAGCTCCACAGTCTAAAGAATGGGTGTAAAAATAATAGTGTGTGATTGATAAGATCAGAGCACATTAAGATTAACAAGGAAACTTAAGGCATGTATTCAAACATTGTATGTACATGTAACAATGTATCACTCAAACAATATACAACAGGGGTACTATAAACACTAGGACAATATATCACATATTCTAGACAGGGTATTTTATTATTACTAATGATATAAAACAAGTTTTTTCTTTTATTTAGGATGTTATAGCAGGTTTTGGCACTTACTATTGCTATGTCTGCATTAGATAAAAGTATCCAAACTTATCAATGTCGGTTAAATTATCTAAACCGTTACCAACTGAAGTAATTCTAATCAAATTGAATCATAAAGAGGGCAATATAACAATAAATGTACTTCATCTTTGTTCTACTTGTAATTCATAATATCTTCCTAATTCAATAACTATTGGAGCTGTCCCACTTCTAAATTTTGCCAAGGCAACTCTATAAGATCTTTTATAAACATCTTTAACATAATATTCTGTTTCAAAATTAGTTTTAAAAGTTTTGTATGTACGGATTTTATTACTACCTGAACCTGTCCGTGTCACATCAGTGCTCCATTTTTTTTAACATGATCATCTTAAATTTTTGGAAGCAGATTTTAAGTATACATTCTTTTCAATAAGGTGTATCAATATTGCAAAAGCTATCAAAATCATATTGTCTAAATTTCTGACAAACCTTAAAATTCTAATTCTTACATCTTTTATTTGACAATCTATTTGCCCACATGAAAATGTTCTTATTAAGTCTGTTTGTATCCATTAAAGTGTATTATTATGCGCTGAGTTATGGTTCTATTGAAGGTGGATTGAATTTCAACACAATGTTCCGTTTTATCATTTATTGTTTCTTTCTCAGTGGAATACCACAAACGTTAATAATATATCAAATATACACAGGTTATCCTGACGTTAACAAATATAATGTATATTAAAAAGCAGTAACAAATATTTCTAGTGGAAAGCCACAATGTTATTAATTGGAAATCCAAAATCTAACTGTTCGATTTCTCTATCTTTACAATATTTCTAAAAATGGTTTCGTTTTAAACTGACCAATAAAATTTTTCTTTGTTTCTTAAATAACAAAATTACCAATCAGGTTTCAATACAATAATGTAACATAGCAACATATAATTTATAACAACAATCATCACCTGGTCATTTTATCAGTAATAAGATTTAACAACTTATTAAGTACAGACGGCTAAATTGACATTATCACCTAAATATAATAAAACTTTTAGCACCATTGACAAAGAGGAAAAGCCACATTTATTCTTCCGGTTGCATAATTATAAATTTGACATCTATTGTTAAAACATATAGTATCTGTAACTTCACATATTTGAAATTTCACACATTGTTTTGAAAATATGACCTTTAAGAAAAGGATTATATTTATAAATATTTGTGTTTAAAAGAAAATCATCGTGCATATTTATTCATTTTTTTGTAAAAGAATTTTATCATTTTTCGGCTGCACAACAGTATCTACATTATTTTACAATTATTAATAGAACTATATTAAAGCAAATAATTTTACGATAACTGAAGTGTGATTTTAAAAATTGAGTTCGGCAAGCTTTGTTACCGCCCAATGGGCGTGTTCCCTCGGAACGTATATTCCGACCCGAACAGCAACATTTGATAGATATATTATTAATCCGTCCTCGGCAAGGCTAGTCACGTCACCGCCTAATGTGCGGGTCCCCCCCCCCACCCGGGACGGATATTCCGATCTGAACTGCACATATGACAGATATTATGATAATCCTCATTTTTGATTAATACATATTGTGTATTTCAAAGCTGTAGAACATGTTCAACGTTTTGCATGTTCCAGGTTTTGTTGTAAAAATGAATAAAACTTATTGAAAATAGTAACTGAAGTTAAATGTTTGAGACCACTTCTCGTGTCATGAAGAATTAAATCTTGAATAGTACAGTATGTAAGGTTTTATACTTGTTAAATATATTCCAAGATGATATGAGCCGCGTCACGACAAAACCAACATAGTGCGTTTGCGACCAGCATGGATCCAGACCAACCTGCTTATCCGCGCAATCTGATCAGGATCCATGCTGTTCGCTATCAGTTTCTCTACTTGAAATAGAGTTGGTAAGCGAACAGCATGGATCCTGATCAGACTGCGCTGATGCGCAGGCTAGTCTGGATCCATGCTGGTCGCAAACTCATTATGTTGGTTTTGTCCTGCTTGAAACATGTTAATTGGTGTGATAACAGGGGTGTTCATATTTGTGTCAAGGGAAACATACTAATCGTTATATAGGTCCCAGATATCTCGTGGAAACTGCAAATTTATTTTGTATGTATATTTAATGACTGTAAACAAATATGTTGGTATTTTTAGGACCATTTGTGTAGGAGAGAAGCTTGTTATGCAAGTATTCGTAAAGGTTTGTGCTTTTTCCACGAAATTCAACATTTTCATGTAATTTGTGATGTAAAATTTCCGGAAGTAAAAAGAAGCACCTCATAGTCGAAGAAGCACCTCATAGTCGACTAAATGAAACAAGTCAGCAGCATGAAAAATATAATTTATTAAAATAATAACAATAAAGATCTTTTAACAGTCTAATTAAGGGGACATAATATTTCCTGCATGTATTTTTTTCTAAAAATGAAACCCATTATATGAACAAAAACATGATACATTTGTTTTAAACATGTTAAATTTTTTTCATATCGTTTCCACATAATTTGAGTTGTTTTAATATTTTTAGCATAAGCAGTGTTTATTTTTAGAATAAAGAGTGTCATAAATGGAAATGATTCAGTAAAAAACACAAGGTTTAACTGTCTTCTTTATTCTTACACATATTTAAAGAAAATCTCACTTTAACAACATTAGTTTAAAGCACAACAATGAAGCAACAGTAGCAACAATCGTATTTTGTAAAGGCCAGTGTTGTTTAAAAAAGATTATCATTTTTTCAAATTCTAAACACTATAGGCTATATTGATTGCGAAAAGTGGTTTAATACTTGGTTCAAGCCAGCGAAATGAGTCACTTCACGACAAAACCAACATAATGGGTCTGCGACCAGCATGGATCTAGACCAGCCGGCGCATCCACGCAGACTGATCAGGATCCATGCTGTTATTACAAGTAGAGAAACTGATAGCGAATAGCATGGGTCCTGATCAGACTGCGTGGATGCGCAGGCTGATCTGGATCAATGCTGGTCGCAAACGTACTATATTGGTTGTGTCATGACGCGGCTCAAATGGTTGCAAACTTGATAAAATAGCTACCAAGCCCTAAAAACATCAAAATATGTACATGACCTGTTTATATCTTCAATAACTAAATAACATCAGAAGCTAGGAAGCTGAAATCTAAGACCAATTGTGTCACAAACATTGCATAGTAAAAATGCGTATTTTCAAAAATTGCAAGATAACGTACAGACCTACTTACCTGGAAAAAAACACGGCGGGCGCTTTAGATTTTCATGACTCTGAAGCCATTTTATAACCAAGTGTGCAACAACTTCGCACCTTTCCCTTGAATTAAGCATTGGACGATTTTCTGTCGGATTTCAAATATGATTACTATTTTATCTAATGGTTTTAACTGATAGTACAAACTTATTTTAGCCCCATCATATTTCAGATGATCGAAGGATATGTCTTGTTTGTTACGTCATTAAATGTATCTTTATATTATAATAAATTTGATATTCAGGAATGACATTTATTTAAGATTTATAATTGAACGGTTTGGTTGTGATGCAGTTGGCAGAAAAGTTTTGATATAAATGTTAAGGCAACAGCAAAATTGATAGCACAAATAGTAGCATATACATATTGAAATTTGATGTCGAACATATTCCACTTGACATTGGCGTTGTGATCTCAATAACAGATGTTGTTGAACTGTCTTCTTCTGGAAATATGGTTGATATGTTGTCAATGTTGTCAGACGCCTGTGTTGCAACGGACTCGCCTTTGGAAGAAGTCAATATTGTACTTAGCCAAGGTACACAGCAGCTGTACCGTGTACACTCAAGCTCATAGTAAATGCTAACATAGACTGAATTACCTTCACCAAAACCGTCCTCGCAGTAGTAGTTTAATGTGTTGTTTGGACAATGTGTAGAATTCTTACCAAATGGCAAATATGAACAAGATAGCGCACCAACGTCTGAATCCTGTAATAAAATCCTATGTGCACTATACACGTAAATGATGCAATTAATGATCGTACAGAAATACTTTGACAATTATTCTTGAAAATGTCTGATCAATCGAGAAATTAAAATTTATTTTTACAAAATTAAAGATAAGCGTTGAATAAGTAACTTATATTTTTCATAATTTGCAAATTTATCCGACTGGGAAAGTAAAATTCTTCGTAGACTGAGTATTTGGAGTTAATGAATGATATTGCATCAGTATCGTAAGATTATATTAAGTTCTTGAAAGACTTGATTCATGTCTTTCATCTTTTTTTATTCGTTTTTGGTTTTTGTAGAAGTTTTCTGTAGATATCTTTGAAATGTTCGTATAGCCATATGTAAACATAAACGATACAGGACGGCACGAGTTCACCTTGGTGCATTATCCATGCATGGGTAGACACGAAGAAGAATCATCAATACAAGAATGAATAGACTGGTAAGAAGAACCATAAATACAGAAATGAGTAGACACGGAAGAAAACCCAACAATCCAGGAATGAGTAGACTGGTAAGAAGAACCATAAATACAGGAATGAGTAGACACGGAAGAAAACCCATCAATCCAGGAATGAAAAGATATGGAGGAAGAACAATTTATACAAGAATGAGTAGACACGGAAGAAAACCCATCAATCCAAGAATGAATAGACATGGAGGAAAAACCATCAATAAAGGAATGAATAGACACGGAAGAAGAGAAATCAATCCAGGAATGAGTAGACACGAACAAGAACCATCGATACAGGCATGAGAAGACACGAAGAAGAACCATTAATCCAGGCATGAGTATACACGGAAGAAGAACCATTATTACAGGCGTGAGTATACACGGGAGGAAAACCATCTTTACAGAAATAAGTAGACAGGTAAGAAGAACCATCAATCTAGGCGTGAGAAGACGCGTATAAAGAAACAATCAATCGTTCTTAGCCAACTAGATAGCAATACATGATAAGAATCAAGAACCCCAAGCGGCCAGCCGCTAAAACTTTATTAGTTTATTCATTTTACAATGCAACAATGAAGATCTTTTATCATTTTCAGAATTTTACCCCCAATATGAATAGAAAGGCCTAGTATTTCGTCAATATTTATTTCAGCAAAAGCAATGTCACTTATTTGTCTTGCTTTAATTTTGGAGTTATCTATTTTTCATTAATACATTGTAGTATACAAATACAAAGTTGAATCTACCAATGTAGGCTAGTTTCAGTCGGCAGATCCATCTTCTTCTTTTTTGCTATTCAGTCAGTATCTTTTTCGAAATTTTAAGATTAAATTGATATTTTCATTAAGTTGGTTATATTACCTGGCAAGTATCGTTCGGACTAATACAATAGTCCCATCGCTCCATTTCATTTGTGGTGTAACACCAAAGTTCATCTGAAAATATATAATGACAATTTTGTCGCAAACGAAACAAATGCATATAGTAAGTAAATTACCAGCTTGGTCCATAGTTAGTCTAATAGAAAATGAAATGGAACTGACACAATGTACATTTGCGAATATGGCCGCTAAATATTATTGACAATTTATTTTAACCCAGTAGATCGAATAGAGAAGCTAAATCAACTTTTATTATCAATAATAGCCTCGAACTTGATATGGAATGAAAGTAGTTCTACCACGTGGCTTTTAGATGAGGGTGTTATCTTTGATAAAGATATAACGAATACTATATACAGTATGTTTGGCATCCAAAGGAAAAGTCTACTATGGTAAAATTATGATCGAACATCAAAATTAAAATGCTCACTGATGTACTATTTTAACCAAATCTAAATAAATGTCAACAGATAGACATTTTGAACTTTCGGTTTAAAATAAGTATATAACGAATGTACTGTTTGCTGTTATATATGTAAATTATGCTCGAAATGTTGGCATAAATTCAGTCTTCAACGCTCGCATTTAAATTACTTTTTTAGTCTCTTAGCGTAGGTTAGACCTAAATATCGTACATCCGTTCATTGTGTCCATACGTCAAGTTCAATAAATGTCAATATAATACAACATGTCGACTTTGTCACATGTGCTCATTTGTGTGTGATAAGCATAGGGAATCTACCTAATTCCCCATATACTGTAGCATTTGGTGTTTGTTGTCTACGTGCTACGTTTGTTTCGAGAATTACATATTCTGGGGCCTTGTGAATTCCCCATAATTCATATCCACAGTTCATAATAGCAGCAATCATGGATTCAAACAACATATTTTTTTCCGATACAGCTAAAGATTTAGTATCAAACAATGATGCAAGAGAAAACAGGGCTTTCATTGCCTGTTGTTATAGAGATATCAGAGTCTGGATTTAGCAACCATTAAAAAGCTAGTGTTGCTCCAAGATTTTTACCATTATATCAAAAATGAAAAGTTATTTTGGCTTTTACCTATGTACAACTTTGCACATAAAATTTTTTAACATCAAATCACAACGATCGCAGTACAAACTCTTTGAAGTGTAACGTTTACTTACCCGACTCTCCAGCACCTCTGCAATAGTTGTGTGCATCAAACACTGACGCGTCGTTCGGAAAGAAATGCGTCGTGTTTCGTACATGTTCGTGTGGTTGTTGACTGTCCCACCTTTGACACGTGTGTCCATTCAGAGTCACATTTAGTGTACCACTGTACATTATTGAATCCATGCATTCTGAAATAGATTTTTGATATTTAGTTATTGACAGTTACATTTAAGAAAGTTTCGTGATATGTTTGTTACTTCGCGGAGTGCAAGATAGTTTGCAGAGATTTGGTCAAAGATGCAAACTGTCAACTCATCAGAATTTCTCAATGCGTACTGAAAATGGGCACTACTTGCGGAAAGCCTCAACTAGAAATACTTCTTAGTTTTCGATGTAAATAGTATCATCAACTCCCCTTATTTCGCGACTACCGTAAATTCGCGGCCATCTTTGTTTCTATGATAGTCTCGGACTAACTCGTTTCTGCGCATGTGTGACCGTGGGAAAATTTTTACTAGGGAGAATTTACCTTGACCTCAAAAACATTAACAAAAATCATGCTGTTTAAACAGATAAGAGCCTTCAAAACTATTTTCAATGTAAAACTTGCCTTTTTCCTTATTCCCAAATATCTATAACTTTTAAAATCCATTTTTAATTCAAAATTGTCTGAATTCCAAAAAAATAAACATTCGTCTGCTTCATAGTAACTTTCCATATATGGAATTACCCGCCACTATCAAAAAAATAAGGCCAAGCATATTTTTATTGTTAAATTTTCAGTCCTGTATGTTTAATGATTTTTTTTATTTTAAGCTTAACCCACAGTCAATGAAGAAAATCTTCAGACTATATTCCCAAACAGCACTGATAAATGCTAACAAATTTGTTGGGAAGATGGTGTACCTGTCCTCGGGGCATCTAAAATGTATTGTGTGCCAAAAGACACAAGAAACAGGAGTTTTGGCAAAGTTGACCCAGAAAATTTTGTTATTGGTTCAGCACCTTTGTTTAGTCAGCTTAAAGAGGCTTATGTAGTTAAACATTTTCAGACTATGTCTGATTATGGGTATGGATACACATGCCAAGAAGGTATTTATATTGCAGCAGAATAAATATGCTGTTCTCCTAGGCAAAAGGAACAAGTCTCATCCTATGTTTACTGTCTTTAAACACAAGATATATTTACAAATTGAAGCAAAAAATTAAATGAAATCCCTTATCCCTTCTTCATCACTAATTGTCTTCAAAATATGAATTTAATTTTACTTTGCAACACATTTTCTTTAGTAAATAATGTTGATAAATGTTCTATAGTGTGGGACATGTCAGTCTCGAACCACCAGAAACATTTCATTCAACAAAAAAGTATAATTCAATTTTCAATGTTTAGGTAGCACCTAATTTCATATTACTGTTAATCTGTTAAATGTGTTAGAACAGTTATTTTTAATTAAATGCTCACTTTGGACCAAGTAGTGACCAAAACCAAATATTTAAACTTAGATGTGACCTACATGTAATTGTACTTTTTTTTGCAAAGAACTATGGGATTACGTCACATCCGCGAATGGCGGGAAGTGAAACAAAATGGCCGCCTCCATTGATAAATGTAAACAAAAGGTGACATTGACACTTGTTGAAGATTATACATGTGAAATATTCGTAAGAATTATGAGGAAATAAAAATTTTTAGCAGGTTAGTGACGTATATTTTCTACTTGTTGACCTTTTATTGTTTGTTACGCCGGAGAAAGCTTAGCGTCGCGGATTTACGGTAGTCGAGGATATATTACCAAAATGTATAAATTAATAGTTATACATGTATATATACACTGCTGCTGCAAAGTCATGAACCTTTTTATTATAGGCAAAGAATGCAATTTCGCTGTATTTCAAATCAATAACAAAGACATTTTGTAGGTATTATGATTGTGTTTGTGGTGTTTTTTTTTCTGGATTTTACCGCCGATTTCCACATGTGTTTTGATCATATCAAGGCGGTGGGGTTTCCTAGAAATCTAACAAGTTAAATTCCTCACAGTGATTACCTCCCTTTGTAAAACACTGTATCTGCAGACTGATGATGAAAGTCACATGACGTTATATCGAAATTCAAATCTTAATATGAGCCGTTACATCATTTTTTTCGTACCTACGCTCGTTATAGTTTATCGAATAATTATCTTAAGTTTACAAAATCATAAAAAATAAATTCAAAAGCTAATTAAAGAAGTATATAAAATATCAAAATATTGATAGAATTGTGTGTGGTGGCAGAAATATCTGTACTGGTAAGGGGAAATCACTGCGAAAAAGATTGCAAACAAGTATTTACTAATTTCTCCGCAAGTTAGACTGCTTTTTTCTCGTGATTTCTGAAGCAGCGGTGATAGACAATAGACCATTAAACTCAATGTCGGTGATCAATTTTCGCGCGGAGAATTTACGCCTCGCCCGAGGATCGAACGAACGACCCATGGATTATTAATCCGATGCTCTTCCTACTGAGTTTTGGACTGTGTGGCCGAAATAGTAATTTGCTGTGTGATACCTTTGCGAAAAAGTAAAATGCTTACAAATTCAAAATACATTGGCAAGGAGGTATTTAATAACAAAATTAATTCGCGAAGCGATAACATTGCAAAAAAGAAAACTGCTATTAAAATTATTTTGTTTAGTAAATACTTTTGCGAAGTAGTAAAGTGAAAGAAATGTAAATATCTTGGTTAAATGATATAAAATCAAAGTGTTTACCTCCACTAGCGACAGCAAAGAAACATGCTGCAAATACTATATACTGTATCCAGATAACCATGGCTAAAATGCTTGCAGTTCAGGCTGCTTTGATCACGGTATATAAGAAAACAATCAGGCTCTTTATATTCAGACAGAAATCAAGCTGTAATTCTTATTGGTTTGTATATTATTTTAGTCACTTTGGCACGTGGTATTTCCTTAGTAGAATAGGAGGAGATCACTTGATTGGTTATAACCATGTACACGTTGAATGCGCCGCAGATCTTTCTGTATATTACATACTTATTATTGCAAAATTGGTTTTCATTTTTCAAATTCCATGAACATTTCATTCAACAAAGAATATGTCATTTTAGTGTATCATTTACCCGAACAAAATTCCTTTTACTGTAATTTTGGTAAAGATAAGATAAACAGCATATGTGGCTATTACTAAAATGGACTGAAAATGAAGATTATGGAACAGTTATAACGATTCCAAATCATAATAATATAACTGATGATAATCTGTATTGAAAACAATATGTTTTACATAAAATCTTACTTAATAAAATATCATACTTAAATGACGTCGCGGTATAATCTGCAAAATTCATTTTTATGCTCAATGCACTTGATGTTCGATTCTTATTAAAATTAAACTATTCTAGTTGTGGCGGGGAGTGTGACGCCGTTACATGTCGCAACGCCGATAAATGTCACACTTGTCGCTAAATGTCACATCATCGCCGCTTAAGGTCGCAACCGCTGCTGCATGTTGCAAAATCGTCTGCCGTTAAATGTCACAAAAGTAACATTAAATGTCGCACGATTTTCACTTCCCGTTAAATGTCGCAACGCTAACGTTAAATATCGCAAGATGTAAATTCATGTTAAACTAGAAGCTAATGGTGTTGCATTACATTTGCCATTCTGTAACATTCTGTAACTTATGTGTTACTTATCATTAATAAAGCAAAAATGAATAAGTTCATATTTAAAGGGGGATTTCTATATACCTGCTAGGATAGGCTTTGCTATGCCTTCAAAAATGATTTGTTGAATTAGGAGTTTTGTTATTCGGTTTTTAAATCTATAATCATCATTCATGCCCCCTTGGCTTTGCAAACATACGTGTATGAAGTATGGCATATTCTAGAAAGATTGGATTGAGATAGATTTAATATTGTGTGTCCGCATTTTCCCTACAGCTTCAGCATTGAAAGGTTTTATGATACTGACACTATCAATTTCGAAGTACGGTCTTAAGAATTTCATTGATTCAGTCATACACGTACGCTATATGTTATAAATATTTTAAAATAAATATGAAAATGGGCGTTGTCAAAATTCATATTTATATTTAGTGACTTTTTTCTGATGTTTTTGTTTTTCTCTGACAGTCCATAGCTTCAGTTATTCATTTAATTATAAGAAATTGAAATGATAACTTTGTCATGTTTTCTCAACACACAATACAGTGTAAGATTCAGACATCAAATTGAATCACACTGATGAATAATCAAAATATTATTACATACATTTTAAAAAATCGCGAGGCTTTTGTGATTTTTACTCGATGGTTCCGGCTCGTTAAAATATATTGAATTTTATCATATTTCGTGAAAATATATTCCATATTTTACTCGTACGAAAAAGAATTCTCTTAATAGTACGAGTATTTGCCAAAAAGTTTCATTGACACGTAAGAGATTGTTCAATCTTAAATGTCTTAAATGATTCTTATCAACACATTTGGTCAGGTGCTTATTCATTTAAAATGCCTTGTGGCATACAGCAATTGATTCTATCAGGAAATTATGTAATATACAGTATATGTTTTATCCATTTCTTATAGGATTATGTTCGTCAAGATAAAGAATGATGTGATACTGTTTTTTAAATAAAACTATTTTATTCTATATCAATAATGAAATGTGAAAACAAAAATGTAATTGCTAACATGGCAAAATTTGTATATTCAGCGATGCAACTGAGAATTGAATCTAATTCATATATTTGTTTGAACACTGAAACATATGTATATGCATAATTTATATTGTTTCATACTTTCCTCCATTTTGTATTGTACTGCCAAACAGTTACTTGGCGATGAACATGTGTATGTTTTGCCAATGAAATATTTGATTTCACTATATTCATTTGTTAATGTTAATTAATTATTTCATTTACTAAGGGCTTGATAATATTATATAATTTATACAATAATAAGGTAAAATATACTTCGACTTATCACTATTGTACTTTCGACTTTTCATCATCCTACCACCAGCTTCTTGTCTAACATGAATTAAAAGTATACGACATTTAACGGTAGTGTTACGACATTTAACGGTAAGAGAAAATCGTGCGACATTTAACGTTACCATTGTGACATTTAAAGGCAGACGAGTTTGCGACTTTAGCAGCGGCTCCGACATTCAGCGGAAATGGTGCGACATTTAGCGGTAAGTGCGACATTAAACGCCGTTGCGACATATAACGCCGGCACAAGGAGCATAATATTATCTCGATTTGTAGGAGAGAACAGTAAAAACAATTACTTCATTTCTGGTATAATAATAATATAAAGTGTATTTGTTTAGTTCAGTATAAGATCGGCATATATTTCACCGAGTAAGCACCAAAAGGAATATTTCACGAGTGACGCAGCCACGAGAGAAATATGAACTTTCGGTGTTCACGAGCTGAAATATATTTCGATCTTACACTAAACTAAACAAATTTCTTTTTTATTAAATGCAAAGAAATGTTAAAAAGACATTTTAATCTAATACTAAATGAAAAGCGCGCATTTACATTTGTGCACTCTCTGGTATTTCACTGAAACAACGTAACCGGCTTATATTCAAAACAGTGAAAAATATCAAATTGATAATTTCACTGTTTCAAACAGTGAAATATCATTTTTTTATTTCACTAATATATTTCTGTAAACCACCCAGAAGTATGTAATAAAATAATAATAATAATAAGAAGAAGAAGAAGAAGAAGAAGAAGAAGAAGAAAAAGAAGAAGAAGAACAACAACAACAACAATAACAACAACATTAACAACAGCAATAACAATGACAATGATAATAATAATAATAATAATAATAACAATATAATAATAATAATAATGATAATATCTTTCTTTCAAGTAGGTAACAAATGCAGATATACCATCGTGCAAAATGAACAACATTTTAAAGGTGGCTTTTTGAACAATATATGAAAGCAAACACACGCACGCACGCACATGTACGGACACACACACGAGCGTGCGTACAAATCAAGCAACAATAGCTATTTCTGTGAGTCATTAAAAATTGATTCTACAAGAATCATAATTTGATTGATTTAACAATCGCTCCTTTTTATATCAAATATCATTGTTATCAATTCATACCCATGGATATTTGTGGTTCTGTTCTGAAATATAAAGATTTTTAAATACTTTGCTAAAACTGTCAGAGCTTTATTTACGACTGCAAAATCAATAAAAATGTCATAAGAATTCGAATCACTTTATAAATATTGTCACACCCATTCTGTCTTCAGGGGGTGGGGTTGATGTGTTGGTATATTCTATATATGCTAACTCACTGAAACAGTTAAACAGTGGTTAGTTTAATAATATTTTATTGCTCTTTGAATACAATTTAGAACATTATTTCCACAAAACAACATTTTTTAACAAAGGGCAAAAGGGTTGAACAACAAGTTCTAGCAACATAAATAACTGTCATTCCCTTAAGCATTATAAGATATAAAAACGAAAACATGTTTAAACACTATACACATGGGCAATTACAAATATTAAGACGGATACAAAAACAAAGTAGCAAGTATAATTCGACATCAAATTTAAGAGAAAAAAAAACAAAACAAAAACATTTGCTTATCATTTTTTTAAATATAAAAAATAATAGTAATTTTCCTGCACTTGCAGTTTGTGATGGTTTGTATGGCTGTCAAAATATGTCATTTATAAGGGGAATTAGAAGAATTGGTATTGGTTGGTTGGTTGTTATATGTTTGTTTATAGATATACCCGAGAATTTAGAGATCTATAAACCTTACTGAAAGATCTATTTAACATTGTCATTTTCTTGCAATCAATGTTTAGTCATTACTAGTATTTTACGGTTGAAATATACAGACATCTAAGTTTCTAATAGTGTTTTGGTAAGAAAAACAAAAAATGGACTTTTCGTTATTTGTCATTTAATATAAGTCATTTTTTATTTTCTGAAAAAGACAAAACGCCGAAAGATAAAGAAAAGCGTTTGTCTTTATTAAACTGATTAATTATATTATGAATCAATAAGAAAATTTGAAAATAATTAATATTATTGAAAAACATGATGCACATTAGTATTTTAAAGGTCTCCATTACATACTTAAATGACGGTTTTGTTGTTTTACAAATTGGTTGCCATGAAAACGGGAAAAAGATCAGTTTAAATCTACGTTTTATTTCATTTTTTCGTTTTTCTACGATAATTGAAATCTTGTATTTTCACATAGGAATCGATGCTTTAATGATCTTGAATCATTTTCAACAAAACATAAAAGTTGTCTTTTGTCGTAATATTTCAAGTAATGTAAAATAAATTTCATAATGTCAAGCAAATATAGCATTTCACAGAAGTACCTAGTGACATTGACTTCACAGTTTGACATAAATGAATGTCATCATGATTGTAATACTTCTAAAGACACGTGATATTAAAATAATTTATAACGTGTTCAACACACCCAATGGGATGTTTTGGCTACCTATCATTTTCAAATGAAAAGATAGCCAAATGTTCGACACATCAACAATTTTTTATACAGAAGCTCTGCTACATATGTAATTGTGATAAGCATAACAGTCAGGCAAAAAAAGCAACATATCCTCATTCTTTGTTGACAAATGAGTGCGCATTTTAAGATACTATAAAGCATACTCGTATGAGAAAAATAGAACGATGACAAAACACCTGTTAAGCAAGGCACATACTTAAAATGGTACAACATAACCGTAACGGCGTTCCTTAGATTTCTATTATCTTATTATTTCATATTGCTTTGTCATGTAAAAATATTAAACTTTATATTACTCATTAAAGCTTTTAATGAACATAAAGAGCTAATTGCCTATAAAGTATACACAACATTTTAAAATGAAGCTGTTAAGATAATATCCATAGCACATTTTGTTAAAATTGGAAAAGCTTATAATTTGTTCATTTTTTATGTATATATGCAAACATAAACAAAGGATACTAAATGAAAATAATATGAATGTTTGAAATTCAATTCAACCCAATGTTCAACTTAACTCGGCAAAACATATTAATGCATGTCGCCAATATAATACACTATTATAAAGAGGAAGGCATGAAATCATACTAATTCATTCCATCAAAGATTGATTACAATAACAAAATACATTGATATAACTTTATAGTACCTGTATGAATTATGTTTATATAACATAATTCACACGAAAAAGGTTTGCTTTGTTAACATATTCTGCAAGTTTATAAATAAGATCACGTTGTTGACAGTGTAAGAGAACAAATCTTGGCCAGCGGCAATAATATTTAGGTAAAATATTAAACCTAATCTGTATACTTCTATAAATATTTTTATCTACCCTCTCAAAAGAATAATATGGTTCATAAATGCGGCCAACCCAATATGTAAAAAAATCTGGAAACAAAGTGATCCCCCGGATGCATTAATAACGACAAAATTACATGAAAATTGCAGACAGGTTTGATTGAGTCTGAACATGAGGAATGATGAATAAGTGCAAATTGCTCACCGGCAACACGTGGTAAAGACCACATCTTTCACAACTCTCGTAGCTAATCACAGCCAAAAGATTAAAGCAAATCAAAGCGACCCCACCAAGAAAAATCGCGCATAAAATAAATGATACAATACCACTAGTGAGATATCTAATTTATATTTACATGATTTATGTATTTATCCTTTTTTAATAAATAAATCTTGTACGTACATGATTAAAATTTGGTTTGGTACTTTGGTTGGAAAGGCACATAAAAAAAAAGATTTGATTTGTAGGTAGGGTAGAAATTGCATGAAATAATATTGAGGTAAATATAAACTTTCTGAAATAGTGCATCTTCAGGTATGATTTTTTGATAGTGGCAATTAGGTGAACCATCATTTCAGACTTGAAACTTGTACCAAATGTATTATCATTTATACGGCAATGGTCAGAAACGTCCAGCAATCTTCATTTAAGCTCATTAAATTAACACTGAAGTTAGTTTAGACACCTTTTTCAAGTCATTTATGACTATGGAAATTATACGCTGATAAAAGAGACGTACACATGATGTAAAATTTTTGGCTCAATTTTTAATGGGAGATTTGTGGCGTCATTGAAAATAAATTAAAACCTTTTCTACATATAAAACGTCATGCATAGTTACAGAATATTCTGTATTTACAGATAAAAATATTTAAAACAACACTGAGAGATACTTTTGCTTCCGCACTGCTTATCAACTAATTTTGTTTTAGCAAATACAACTTTACTCTCTCTTTTTCTTAGTCAGTCATTATGCTATCTTCCTGAACCACATTCAAGGATATTAATAATTCTTGAGGTTTGATGTTGCTGTTTAATATTTCCAATCTCCAATGTCCAAACAATAAGTTTATTGTTAAAGCGTAAAGACTGCTAAATCAGGTTTGATAGTGTTAATTAAGTGCACACATTTGCCTGACAATAAAAATTCTACAAACTGTACAAGAGACTCACTATTTACATACTGTTTTGTTGTATAGGGCTTAGATCATGTTCAGATTTTCTTCGATCTTGAGAATGATATTTACCCGTGCTACCATTCTACAAAACTAACTTTAACATAGTCAACTTTCCAAGACAAGTACGTATCAACATGTTACGTAAAAGATGTCTCTTAAATTTCCAAAAAAAAAAAAGAGAAGATATTTCGAGTGATTAGTGTTGCAAGGAGTGCTCCAGTCTTCCCAATCTATGGATAATTAAAATCTCCTACAATAAACGTATAATCCATTTTCATCTCCATTGCTTTATTAAATAAACATGCTTAACCTTTTGGAGTTTAGTTCTGTACTTGTAGGGCTTCAATAAAGAGCTTCTATTAGAATATGCCGGAATACACCAACATGCTTCTTCAAAATTAACGTCATTCAAATGTTTACATTCTTGAACAGAAAGATAACATTTGCAGTAAATACAAACCCCTCTACTTTTTTTCGAGGTATGGCCTTTACCTACTTCAAATCCTTCAATATATAACTCAGCATTTTCAACCTCTAAAGAACTAAAATGTTTTGGATACATTTCTGTTATTATAATAATATCTGGATTTAAGAGAGCAATTTGCAGCTCAATCTCATACTTTTTATACAGCATTGAGGTAACCATTAGTATAATATATATGAAATCCAGTTGGAGGATTATTACTTCAATCATGATCAATATCAGAATACATGACAATTAAATTTGTATTGTTGGCAGTTTCTTCAAATGACAAGATTCTACTAGTAATATCAGTTTCACTAGTACTACCCCAGTCACCATCAGATTCACTTTTAAACATATTTTCTGACAATAACGCTTTAGTACTGTTACTTATAATTAATTCATTACATGTGATATTGTGATAACTTGCAAATTTGGTTTCCTCATGCACAGCATCTTCTCGATGCACAATGTGTGAATTCAAAGGTTTAACTAACAGTTTTGAATGTAAAATTTGAGAACAATTAACAGAATTAACATATGTACAGTCACTCTTTTGAAATTGCAGTTGCTCCACTGGTCCTCGAGCTTGTCTCGACGATCAAAAATACCGAAAAAGTTGATACTGAGGAGATGTAGAACTTAATTCTCTTTTCTTTCTCCTTTCAATCCTAAATTTATAGGCATCTTCCCTCTATTTCCATGCTAGATCACTTAAAATACATTCCATAAAAAAATTCTTCGTCAGAAGTTCTAACATTTATACGGGCCATTTCAAGAGTTTGGTGTTTGTTGTCAACTCAATTAATAGAGAAGTTAACAGGCCTAATCATTTCAAAGCTATTTTGACCAAGCCTAAAAGAGATAATCTTGTTCATTCTGTTAACATCATCAGATCTACAATCCTCTAAGTCATTTTTGTCGCATTATTATCCATAATAATTGTTCTAATCTCCCTTTCATTCATTTTGCTCACTTAAAAGGTTTATTTATTTTTTCTAAGGTTATGATCTTGTCAGTTAACTTTTTTCTCTCTTTAGATTGGAGTTAGTATTTTCTAATGACGATAGTTTTGCCAGAATTCTTTTGTAACCAGGCATACAAATACGACAATGTTTATACACCCATATTACACCATTTTCACTTTTACTATTCGTAAGAGCATTGTAAATCTTAGCACCCATTTTATTGCAAGAGAAGCAGCACAAATTTTATAAGAATCACATGCAAGGATCTTATCTTTACTTGTAATTACACTTTCACAATCAACACCATCGTCAGTTTTAGATTCACTATCTGTGTGTACATCATTGATCATATCATAACTAACTCATAAACACTATTTGCAGAAAAACAAAGGGGATTTTTCTGGTTAACGGAAAAATTAGTTCTAAACTTGTTACATAAAAGGACAATTTTGAAAGTCATACCTACTTTCCAAAGTATTCTATTTTTTTGAATTCACAATATTTGCACATGTTTCGTTGCTGTAGCCATGTTGGAAATATAGTAGCTCATTTTGGAGAGTACACTGCTTCTATTGACCCCAACTGAAATTATCTGTCCACAGTACTGTTACTGGAAGGACATTTTAGAGAAAGAAGTCGGGGACAAACTCAAACTTATATTTATATTTTTTTACTTTATATTAATGAAATAATTAGTGAAATATATTTGCTAAAGATGAAATTTTGTTTTTTGAATAGAAAAAATAAATGTGGCAAAACATTTATAGTTAGTGAACAAAAACATATATTAGAAACATTTTTATCATCATATCCTAGTGTTTCCAATAAAAGGAGTGTTTACAATTGTACTATCAACTTTCGGGATATCAGCTTTCAGTAATATTTACATTATCATATATATAAAGTAGGAAAATAACAAATTGAAAGATAAAAGAATTATTCAAATTTCAAGGTGTTTAATTCAATACCTACTTTAATATTAAATGACTTACTACTTAATAATGTTGTTCTAATGGTGATATTTGAAATACATGAGTTCTAAACACGGGGCTACTGTGGAATCAAATGTTATGGCGATATATTACATATGATATCTGTAGGTGTATCCTATTTGTGTCATTAACGTTTTGATAAAAATCAAATACTCCCATGCTACGAGGGAATCTCTTGATGGTCTCGGCCTAGTGAATTTTCGTACTCTTTGTTCTATAATATAATAATAATAATGATAATAATATCTTTATCTATAGAAGGTAACATACAAAGTTCACAGGAAGTAACCAGTATGGCTTTCTGATTTAACAATAACAAAGAAAAAAATGTAGATCTATACAAATAAATGTAAATCTATTAAGTATAGATTTTGCAGCTCCTTTTGAATTGAGTTTACTTTATTAATGTATTCACCCATACCGTACAACAATAAGCAAGCACAGGAAGGATGTACGCGTTGTAATATATCTTTTTTACTTCGTCAGTAAGGTAAAAAGTGACGTGTTTGAAGAGGGCAATTTTTGTATTTATTTTTTTGCAAACAGAGTCTATTTATTAATTAATGCCAGTTTAATGTATTATCTACATAAATGCCCAATAACTTTTGAACGGTAACATTTTCTAGAGTTGTATCATTTACTTTCAGTAGGAGAGAATTACATTTCTTCACCTTTTTTGAAGAACCAATTATCATTCATTTTGTTTTTATTGAGTGCAAAGACATATTATTAAGGATACACCAATCATTTATATATTTTTTTTTGGTAAATTATCTTGTATTTCCTGTAAACAGTCAACGGATTGGTAAAGTGTAGAGTCATCCGCATACATATCATTCACATTTGAGGTGAATTTTATACTGTCTTCTACTGAAAACATCAACACTATCTAAATCAAATGATGCCCGAAATATAATATGAAAGCCATTTACTTTTTTCCGAAATTTACTATCTGTTGTAACAATATTTAAATTTTCCACTTTTAAAACTCCCGACTGATGGTTCGTAGAACGTCTTTAAACCTTCTGCCAACGAATGACGTCCTGGAGAATACAAAACAAACAAAAAACAATAACAAAACAAAACAAAAAACGTTTAAAGGCACCATATAACTACACAGCTGCAATTAAAAAACACTTTATTTATAACCAATCAAACTAGAGATGACTTAAAAAAGGGCCAGTTCAAAATTCAAAAGTACAATGGGTTGGGTTTAATTCCATACCGGGGTGACACCTTGAATATCGATCCTTTTTATTCTAAACAGGCTAGCATTGTTATAAATTCGTATCATATAATCGTATCCTTGTCTTTCATTACTTTTTTTTCGGGGAAAACTGATAATTTGCTATTTTATGTGTATTTTCTCCTCTATTTCTATCTCAACTGGTTAGTGAACGCCACAAGAAAGCTATATTTAAAGTCAACGTTGAAAGAAGAATTTACATACCTTCTTTTATAGAATGAAAGAAAGTTATAAATGCCACATTTTAATTATGTTGATACACTTATCAATTCGATTACAATCTGTTAGAATGATTTATACTTTTAAAATGTGATTTGAATTGAGAATGTGCTAAAGTTTTGTTTAAACATATTTATCTCAGCTCAATTGCGAAACAAGTTCTTGCAACTTATATTAATCACTTTCGAGTCTGCTTCCTGGAACTAACCATGCAGTAATGGTGTCATATGAAGAAACATGGTCGTGACGCGATTAGTGCTCGAACCCATGATCCACGGGTTGATAGGCAGATGCCTAAACCACTAGGCCACCGCTCCCCATGTGCTTAAGCTGCAAAGAATGAGGAAATTTGAAAAATTTACTCGTGAATAGAATGTAAAATGAGAATAAAATACATGTATTCATTAATAATTCATGCTTATGAAACAGATCTTCTAGTAAACAGTGGAAAATATCATATTTGTGTAAGTCATGTAGCAATTAATAGTTATGGGATATACCAATAAATTTAAAGAGTAATTTTTAGTATGTTTATGAAACAGATTTTCTAGTACGCAGTGAAAAATATCATATTCATATAACTAATGTAGCAATTAATAATTATGAGATTAACCAATAAATCTATATAGTAACTTTTAGCGTTTTATGTAAAACTCGCATTTTCTACAAAGTCAGAATGACATTTCAAATCAGAAAGCATTTAATGAAAATAAACTCGTCGAAAGTGCCAATAGTAGAGTGTTAACTCCAAGTTTAAGACAATCATGATTCTAGGCGAGTTCTTTACCTTAAGCCGCTCTATTGCTTGAATGCTTTGCATTTTAAAAAGAAAATGTATCAGGCCAAAATATGTGTAAGATCCACACTCTTGTATAATTTTTACCAACAAAGTCTTTGTACAGCTGACACGTTATGCCTAAGAAATGAATAAATTATCCCTGTGTGGAAAAGGCAAAGATCTGTTTTACTAATGATATATGTCACTGTTCGGATAGGAAAATACGTCCTCAGGGTGCCCCGCCCATTGGGCGGTAAGGAGACTTTCCGGCCACGGGCGGGTGCGTAAGGGACGGATATTCAGATCTGAACTGCAAATACACGTCAGATATTTTTTCTTGCATGTTCAGTCTGATTCTATAACATTTAAAATGTTTGCCTTAAAAAGATATTTTTTCACGGAAATTAATAACATTTTATTCGTAACTATTTTCTTACAATAGCGTATGGATTTACAAGTAACTCTAACGTTGTTATAATTAATTAATTTCTATTTGAAAGACCATGTTCCATGGACATATGATCATCAGTCGGCACTAAGTCTTGTATCTTCTTCAAATTTTGTACTATATCAATGGCGTTATTTTGTTGCAACTGCTAAATGATTTTTAGCATCGTTCGTCAAGGTTAATAAGAAATAAATAATAATCAAGAATTATTGTTCAACGTTTCTGAGCAGCACTTTAAATAATTTATTTTTCTTCACTGTCTCAATCTACATTTTGAAAATCAAAGTGCTGAAAGTACTAAATTGATAACGTTAAGCACATCGAAAACGGTGAACGTATATATATTATACTTTGCATCTATACAGTCAAATTAATGCGATATGTTAATACAGTATTCGTTTGATGTCCTGTTGATATATAATGATAAAGACTTGAAGATGATAGTGTTGCTTAAAAATACAAATGGGCCGGGAAATATATGCAATGCAAGAAATTTTTTCTACTATGGATTTAGAAATTATATATTTAAATTAAAAAATCTCTTCGATGAGTTACCATTCTTGATACATGCTTTTACCATATTAGAATTTTGTTAAGTTTTCAAAGGGTTATAATCAATTAAGGTCGATGACTTAACGTTAATTCATATTCCTAAGCATAGGTGAATGCACGATCCACAGAAAACCCATTAAAACAGTTTTCCTCCAAACATCTTAATTATATCAATTAAGTTCACAAAAACGTAAACATGTCTGGAAAGTACACAATAATTGCTAACGCTTTCGATAAGGTCAGTAATGAGAATGAGAAAGTACTGTTGAAAATACATGACTATGGAATCAGAGGTCAAACTTTAAGATAGGTCAAAAGTTTTCTAAATAACAGCCTGCAGTCTGTTGTGCTAAATGGAAGCACCTCAAACCTCATCCAAGTATCACCCAAGGCTCAGTTCTATGACCCCTCCTCTTTCTCGTCTATACACAAATGAACTCCCACAAAATATTCCCGGGTCCGCTTGTTTACAGACGATACTGCACTATAGATTGCTCTGACATCTGCAAACCAAGCAGTCACTTTCCAAAATGACCTAAATCGGTTAGAAAAGTGATATGGAACTTAACCCATTCAGTTATTGAGTTATCCACGTCACAAAAAGGAAACATCATATTCCGAGATAATACTTCCTACATTGAGTCCAATTAGAATCGGTTATCTCAGCTAAATACCTAGGCGTGGATATATCAGAAAGAAATACATAGGATGCATACATGAAACAAAACTTTCAAGAAAGCAAGCAAACCTTATGATTCCTACGCAGGACCATGAAGGTTAAATCCCAATCCATTAAGTCCGTTGCTTTCCACGCGTTAGTCAGACACCCGCTTGAATGTGGTTCCGTGGGATGGTCTCCGCACGCCAAAATACAAATACAGATCAAATTGAAAATGTGCAAAGAAGAGCAGCCCGATGGATCAAGCTAGGTTATGGTCAGACCTCTAGCGTCACGGACTTCACTCCCTAGCTTAAGGTTCGAAAACTGGAACTCAGACGTATAGATGCTAGCTATATAGGTTATCCCTTTTCTATAACATTCACCATGGTCTCGTTTCTATCCCCATAGAAGAATATGTGACACTCCCAAACATCACGCCATGGCCATCCCCTGTGTTATAGGTTATTCACAAACAACATCAGACTATCATAAATGTTCCTTCTTCCCTAGGACTGTATACCTCTGGAACCACCTATCCTATGCAATTGTCCTATTCCCTACCCTAAATCAATTCAGTGTCATAGCTTGCATTGACCATATCTTACCTAAGCTTCCCAGTCCCTGTTTCAAACACTTTTAATATTCTTCTTTTATCCTCTTTTTTTAACAACTCTTTTTAACTTTCTTGCGATTTTGACGCGCAGATATGTCAACGTCCACGCGAGGGGGGTTAACATAAATAGAAGATAGATAGATGGATGCAAAGATAGATGGATGGATGGGCGGGCGGACGGACGGACGGGATGGGTGGATGATAACTCCTAATCACAGAGCTATATTTAATTTATTTTGTGTATAAGTCTTTGTTCTGAAGTTTATGTATTTTATATTTTTAAAACTTATGAAAATCACATTTTTTTTATATTTTTCTGCAAATAATTTCGAAAAATATTAAAGCATTGGTTAATTCAATATTGATAAAGTTAGATATATGTATACTTAAATGACAGTATTTTGGTCTCACCCCGGTACGGAATTAGACCAAAAAGTAGGGGTTTTTTTATTTGAATTGGCAAGATTTCATCTCTAGTTTGATGGGTCATAATTAAAGTGAATTTATTGTATCTGTGTAGTTTTTTGTGTTATATGATGACTTTCAACGTTTTTTTTTTGTGTGTATTCTCCAGGACCTTCTTTGTTCGCGGAAGGTTTAAAGATGTAATACCAACCAGCAGTCAGGGTTTTTAAAGTGCTCAATTTAACCCATTACTTCATGAGCATTTTGTGAAAAATGGCTATTTTCATTGAAAAGTCTCCCGTTACAAGTTCAAATTGCTATAATACTATAAAAACTGCTTCAACACTAATCAAACTTGGCACAAATGTTGGCTGGACCATTTCCCTTGAAACAACATGCTCAGGCTTAAATTTTATGTTACCATGGCAACGAGAGGACATCTCAAAATTGCCAAAAATCACTATTTTGCGTTGATTTTTTCCATCAAAATTGATTTCAAAGTGCTGCAACTTCTCAATGGATTGAGATAGAGTCAAATGCTTTTCAGCATTGGTTACACGTTACCTTATGATCAATCTGGGGTCATTTATAGCCTCTCACAAGTCCGAAATTTTCTTGGCGATGAGGGGAACTCCGCCCCCCTTCAAACCCCCCAAAAAGAAAGGGGCACATCCCCCTTCTGGCAGCCCCTGATGTATCTTTTGGTAAGGGGGCCGCGCCGAAAAAGTGGTCACTTTTTTTAACAACATTTCTCAAACAAAAACAAGTGTTGGGGGCCTAAATAAGGCATTTTTTCACCATTAGAGACAACAAAAAGGGGGGGTGAAAAGGGCGTTAAAAGGCGTGTATATCGCGTATTAAATGGGTCAAACAGTGTTATGTACAACAGAATGAATATTATGAAAAAGTAGATGACTAACATAGTTATACTTAGATAGTGTTGATGGTTAAAGTTAAATACAGTATATAAGTCATCAAAAACAGTGGAATCCAGAATTAAGCCTCAAATTTGACTAATCTACTATAGAACAAATAGTACTTAAAATCGCTACCGGAAATTTGAGAACGGCTTGAAGTCCGGAAACAGGAAACCGAGAATTAGTGAACAGCATCACTCTGACGTCATTTTGTAAACAAAGATGGAGGTTATTGGATAGTTTTCCGAAATTAAAATAAATTTTCTTTGATTTGCGCGCACGAAAGGGAAAAAGAAATATATCACCACGCTTATTGATCCAGTATCGAATAAATTCTTCAAGATGAATACGGAAGAAGTTTCATTTTTAAAAGATCAAGGTTTAAATTTGAATTATTGATCAAATTTCGTGTTGAAACTTGACACAAACATGATAAAAATCAAATTTAAATCGATTTTCCCCGTTTTCATAGATACATTTAAAATTTTGTCGAGTCATTTTATGTTATGTTACAATGTCTATTTTATTAAACAAATTGCAATGAATATTGTGTGACATCAGAGACATAGGATAAATAATCATTAACTATTTTAACCTCTTAACATCTGAACTTCTCAGAACTGTTCATTATTTAGGGGAGGAGGTGTGTTTGTTCTATAAATAAAATGTTGCTTAAGAAATAATATATCACAAACAGTGATTTTATCGCTAAATTAAATCACTGTTTGTGCTTCAGATGTGTTGAATTATATCACTCAGGCATAGCAAAAAATCACTGTTAATTGTTATCTTGCGCCCGATTTGTTTCTGTACTTATTTTCAATGCATCGCTTTTTTTTATGGTTATACATGTCACATGTCTAAATTCTAATGCTTACGTCAAATGCCTAGATATAGAACTTCATCAGTGATTTTATTGCATAATAACACACATTTTCAGTCCTAAAATGGGGGTCATGTTAGAATTAAATATATTTTTACTTCTTGGCAAAGCAACCATGATAAACTATTACAAGCCCATATCATCTTATAAATATATATTGGACTAAAGGTGTGTAAGCAGTCAGATAACTCAGCCAGAAGAGCCACGGAATGGTATTTCATGGATCCCTAGCTCGAGATGTGGTCAGGCTGAATTGACGCACAACAGGGCACAGTGACTCATAATTATAGCACAGAGCTAAATTCACATTGCTCTGCAACCCTGAGAAATTCCAGGATTAATTTCAATACTAAATTCGCCACCCTTTGATATCTTGGTTTTAAACTTTTATCCGTGCTACTGGTATGAACCATACTGGCCAGAGTCCATGAAAACTGACAACCTTCAAACTAAACCCTGAAGGCTGTGTAAACACTTGATTTAGTTGTTGTCAGGGTTAGAATTTAGCAATATTTTCTACTTGCAGATTTTTGCAAGTGATCAAATGTTTAACTGGCAATATGAGGTAGTCAACTGGCATTATCATGATCATGTATCTTATTATTATTTTTAACAGGATGAAAATGTATTTTGGACATGACAAATGATAACAAGCTTGAATGTCTATTGAATGTCACAGAGATCTGCCGAGGACGCGATTTTGCGCCATTGGCGCTAAAAAAATGAGAATGGCGCAGGAAAATCGGCAGCAAAGGGCCATGGGCGCATCTAAAATCTGTGCCAGACTTATAAGAAAACAAAACTGTCTGCTGGGTTATTTAGTCATCCAGTCAAAACTGGTACCAACAGCAACATGTTACCCATGCTCCTGTAATTACGCATATTCTTGAGTTTATCCATTCCCCTATAGCTTTTGTCCATGATATCTACTTACCGCATTTCTTCTCATAATCCCTTTCCCACACAGATACTCATTTCTACTACCATAAATTTAATCCAATAAAACAAACAAACAAATTATACAACTACTTAATATTAAAAATGATTATTGGTAACTGAAAAAAAGTGTTGCTATTTCAAGAAATGCTGTAAGTTACAGTATAATCTGACAGGTGTTTAACTTGATCAACCCTAAGGTCACTCAAGTTCATGCAAGTTTTGGCTGATGAAGTGTAAAAAAAGATGTATATTTCGTCATCAGAATATTTGACAGGGTGATTAACCAATCAGAGAAACATTGTGCATGACTTTTTTAATGATCAAAAGGTCTGTCGGCAAATGTCTTTGATGTATGCTGTCTACACAGAGGCATACAAGGGGCAATAAAATTCGTCAATATACAGTGGTAAGGGACATTTGGTGCAAAGTAGAAACAATTAAATGGATAATGCACAATATAAGACATTACAAGTAAGAACCAGCAATTATGTGAATAAATTTACATATCAAATTTTTGAGCAGCCATTTAAAAAATATTTTGCCTGCAATTAATATTAGTTAGCAAGTTACCATGTAGGCATAATTTTTAATTATTGGTTAAGTACTGAATTATAAGTGAACCACTTGTCATAAAATATGATTTAAGTTCAATACCAGGGAAATTCAATTATCTACAAACTTTTTAACAGTTATTTTGGTCAATGTTTACTTATTTTCCCATGGCCCATACTTTGGTAAAAATGGCCCATCATTTTCAGACCAAGTGGGCCCAGGGCCCAGTACTTTCAAATTATGGCAGATCTCTGATGTCAGAAACATCTTTATCACTAGTAAACACAGATCTCTCATGTAAAGAAACAAAAACATTTCAACACATTAATTAATAAATGATAAACAACTGTTTAGGGATCAGATTAGATATACCAGAGGAATGTTTCTTAGGACCTTCATTATTTTAGCATATTTTGTACCTGATTAGTCATTACACCAACATCCTGAAAACTCAGAGGTACTGATCTACTTAAATAAATATTTTAGTCTAAAGGAGAGAAGTGCTACGCATTTACATTGGACCCTGATAAAACAATATGGATGCTCTAACCAATAGTGTTTGACTGTTATAAATAGTCTAATCAAAATATAGTCACAGAAAATATAGAGCAACAAAAAATTGATTTGTAAGTTTTAAAGGTAACCGTCATCAGTTACTGTAGCGGGCAGTTGCCAAGCATCATCATCAGCTAAGAAGATATCAATTATGTAAATTATGTCCAAAATGAACAGTTACTTGCAAATTAATGCCAGCTAGAGTAATTTTTACTGGCAGTATTAAATTTTAACTGGCATTTTGCCAGTATGCCAGCTTAAATTCGGTCTATCAATCTGGCACTTTAAAGCAAATGAATGTTTCAAACTTTTGCCCTGCCACTGGGCTTCACATGGTTTATGTGGACTTACATTACAAAACACATATTCATATATATGTATGTCTTATTGTGTCTAACTACAATGACTAAAGTTTGAACATTTGGAATGTGTTAGCATTGCCTTGCGTAACTCTACAAAACTGATATTAATCATGACCCAGGGGTCAATATTGGCCCAGTCCTTGTCCTTCAGAACACTAATTTTAAATAGTCTTTTATTGAAAAACATGTTATTACCGGTACATGTACTCATGCAACTTGGGTCAATTTTGGCCTCCAACCGGGGGCCACTTGTTTTATAGACTTATATAGGAAAACACATTTTAAGTGCTATTGTGTGAAACTACAATATTAATTTTAGAGCTGAGACAGTTTGGCATTTAACTTTGCTAAGTGGACCTCTACACAATTGAATGACCTGTAAATTTTAAGTTTTAATAATGAATCAAACCCCTACAGTAAATATGTCCCTACCCTTTGCATCATTTTGTATCATAAGGATAATTAAGATGAAATATTTTTCATACAAGTTTCATGAATGGGTCACTTCCTTAATTGAAAGATTATTTTGGTTACTGAATCAAATTTTCATTTATGTGCATGTTGTGGTGCTCCTCTTTATGGTTTATCAAGAGATAATTATGAGCATATAATTACATGTATATTGACTCTCATCATTATCGAAGGCTGTTTTCACAGGTGGGGGGGGGGGAAGGGGGCCCTTCCCTTAAACATTTGGTGAAAATTACATGGTATATTTGAAAAAGATAAAGAAAAGAACTCGATTTAAAATTGAATTTAATTTTAGAGAAAAATTGCATCATTGTAAAGATTTTTTGTATGTGTGGGTGAAAGAAGGGGAAGGACATGTCCTTGCAATAGATTATAGGAGAAAAGCCCTGTTATCATACACATAAGTAGATATCATTATTACTTATTGCTATTATCATAAATATTATAATCATAATAATAATAAGAATTGTCAATACCATGATACAATTATTATATTTGTTATGATATTGTTTAACAGTTTCCTTCTATATTTTAGTCCATAGGCTGACCCATGAGCTGTCTAAATATAGAGGACAAGGGTTGAATATAGAAGATGACTTGGAGGTAAGAAACCACTATGATTGTACATAATTGAGCCATGTCACGACAAAACCAACATAGTGGGTTTGCGACCAGCATAGATCCAGACCAGCCTGCGCATCTGCGCAGTCTGATCAGGATCCATGCTGTTTGCTTACCAACTCTATGGAGTGGAGAAACTGACAGCAAGCAGCATGGATCTTGGTCAGACTGCACAGGTGCGCAGGCTGGTCTGGATCCATGCTGGTCGCAAACCCATTATGTTTGTTTTGTCATGACATGGCTCATCTTAATTTTGTGTGTATTCCATACAATTCAAGTCATATTTAATTTATACCTTTTACATGGTATTGTTATATAATTGTTGAATGATTCTATGTACATTTTGTATTTGACTGAATAATTTGAGACATCTTTAATTTAGATTCATTAAGGAGAAAAGTTTAATTTTAAGTACCGGTACAGCCTTAATTTTTATGATTTTAGGATCTCTTGTTCATGAATGTTTAAGGTTATGACTTGGAGCATAATAAGTACCATGTTTTTGTGGGTTTGAGCCCCATGTGTTAATATACAATTTCAAAACCAATAACAATTTAAACAATTGTTTTGGTCTTTATTTTCCATAACACCTTCGAGCTGTATAATACAATATTATAATGTTTTTCAATTTTTTATGATTGATATTACAAAAAAGCCAATAATAAATGTAGTTACATTAAGAACAATGCTTTGTTTGAAGCAAAGAATATAATGAGATTTTGTATGACATATAAGCAATGACACATGTAAAAGTTCTCTAAACCTGCAAGAACCGAAAGTGGTAAGCTTTAAGCCACCAGTTATACATGTGTAGAGCATTATCTGTGCAATTTGACCAGGCACTATTCTGTTGGTAGCTAATTTTTTGTATTTTGTTATTGATATCCATTAAATCAAATGGAATTGATACTAATTCAGCAAATTAAGGATTTACACAGCTTCACATTGTTTACATCTGATAACGTTTAACCCTGACCACCCTGAATATCTTAAATGGACTCATCCATTTATCAGTTTGGACAAAAACCATTCATCATTTTAGGGGAGAGTTCAAAATATTTACTGACTGAATAGCAAACTGTTTCTGACCATGACCAGATGGCATTGATGTGCAAGCTGATGTTTGCTGGTCGTATGGGTAGATTCAGTTGCTGTCAGTAGGCTGAATGTTAACTGTTTTCTTATTATCACTCTGCTAACTTAATTATAATTATGCTGTGTAAATGTACAAAATAATCAAAATTATGATCACTTGATGTATATATCATTTCAGAGTCCTTTACCTAATGATGGACCCCCAGCTCCCTGGCTTACTGATAAAGGGTAAGTGTTAAGATATAAAGATATTGGATATTTCATAACTTTATTTTGAGGCCACTGGCTTACTGATAAAGGGTAAGCGTTAAGATATTGTTTATTTCATTACTTTATTTTGAGGCGTAATATACATGTTACATGACTTCTTTCCTGTCAGTTTATATTGCAGGTTATAATCTCCCCTGATATCAGAATTTGTATACATGTAATTTTATAATTGAATTCATATTTAATACATATGTTACTAAAAGTAACATAATTGCCTATGATTTTAACGGATTTTGAGTGACTCCACACCGATTGCGATATTGCAGCCCTCAGGACGGCTTAAACTCATAATCATAATCGGCCCTCATAACACTAGTATGTGCACTGCCTTAAACAGTGAAGTAGGTTTATATTGCTTGACTTTACAATGAGAAAGCATGCATATTTTATACAAGCACCGAAAGAAAATACCATAAATATGAAAATAAAACATGCTTCTTGATTCTATATTGTTCTTTGTATACTTGGTAGAAGTTACTTTACAGTAGAAATGTACAGATACAGGAATTCATGTTACTGCGACATGTATATATATTACACCTAAAATAGGTTAAAGTTTACAGGTTATTAGCTCCCCTGATTTTAGAATATTTTTTTTTTATCTTAATTGGTTGTTATCTTCCATGATTTTAGAATTTTTTTATATTAACAGGTTGTTATCTCCCCTTTTGGCAGAATATGACTCACAGATAAAGGAAATGCAGCATCTTATCAATGCATATGAGGTTAGCCACTTTCTTATTGTTTTAGACAAACAGCAATTGCCAAATATAAAGCTAGTGAAACTTTATTATTAAAGGAACTCCACTGTGGTCCAAAAGCCAACAAAATAAAAAATAAAATTTCTTACATAGACCAGCAGGGGCACTTTAAACAGACAGATAGGCAAAAATTAAATTTAGATATATACTTTAATAAATTTCGAAAATTGTATTTTTATGCTATTCTAAGCCAGGTTTGAGTTAATTTTTATGCTATTCTAAGCCAGGTTTGAGTGTAAGTATTGCAACTTTGGGTATTTTTTTCACAATTAGCATAATTATTATGGAAAACAGAGAAAGAGAATGTTCTGAAATTTTGCAGACAAGTTATTGATCTAGACCTACATAAAATGGAACATTAACCTTAGAAAATTATTTCCAGCAATCATCTTAACAAAAGACCTCAGTGCAGTCCCTTTTAATATGTCTTTGTAAAAAAAAGTAATAAGGATAAGGAAAAACACAGTAAAATATCAAATTGATATATGTAATAATTCTATTTTCATTTCAGTCTTTCATGAATAGGTTTAGGTATTGTTGTATTGTAAAGTTTAAAGATTTCAGTCATCTCAAACATATGAAAGAAGTAACAATAAATGTTCTAAAGTGCTCATTAGGATGAGTGGTTAAAGGGAGGTGACTTCAAATCACTTGTCCTCTTTACCAGTGGTTATTTTCTATGTGAGGAAGTTGTCCGGCTAGCTTAGTTATAGTCAGGTGCCTGCTGAAATATTATGTATAATGAGGTCTTTGATCACCAGTAAAGCTGGAAAGTCAAAATATGACCCCTAAACAGTATGAGTGAAACAATGAAATGCAATGTTTGTACATATTTTCAGAATGAGCTTAAAAGTTTGAGGCCAGAAGTTTCCAGGCTGGTACAAGAAAATGAACGGTATTTAAAATTTTGTATTTTAATGTGGTCATTTATAATTTCATTCCTCTGTCATATTTTTCAATTGCTAAAACATCTTATTTATTTTAAATGTTTTATTTGAGAAGTAAGTCATAAAAGTAGCAAAATATAAACTAAATAGTATTTTGTTCTCTGTACAAAATACTTATGTACTATATGTGTACTTATTGCCAAAAAGCAACAGATGATAAAGTTGGTTTAGCTTATTAGCCAGGAGTTAGATTAAAAAAAGTGTTGGAGCACCACACTAAATGCCATGTTCCGGAATATACTGGACAAGGCACTTGAATGATTAAATGCTAAAATCTCGCCATTTCTCACAATGAAATGAACTTTAAAACATCTAATTCATCTCTTCACACCGATTTATATACGATAATAAATGAAAATGTCAGAATCGGCGAAAAAAGTCATATTTTTCTACTTTGTGATCATGATTTTTTCAAGGGTCTATAGGTACTGCTCCAACACTGTAGTGAGTTAATCCATTAGCCAATGAGTAACTTTTGAAATACTATAAAAGTACACCAAAATTTAAAAGCTAGTGAGAAATGGAAATAGAAGCATTTCTGAGGCATAATTGGCCTAATACACTAGTGTAATATTGTTTTTATTAAATGGCTTTATTACACTCCTGTGGCTTGGTTTATGTGATATTATACTGTATTTTATTCTTGTTTTAAGACTAAATGAGAAACTGAAGGATGCTTTAAACTCCCAGCTACCAAGTAATGGTACAGGCGACACAGAGCCTTTACAAGGTGATGAAGAAATTCTACAGAATCTACAGATGCAAGTAGAAACAGTTGTTCAGGTATATATAGTCTACTTCCATAACATTTTACTGGTCCTGATAAATGTATAGCCTGTTTTATTTATGTATAATATGTGATCTGTCTCTCAAAAAGTTAAGTCTTTCATGTATATATGAGCCGCACCATGACAAAACCAACGTAATGGGTTTGTGACCAGCATGGATCCAGACCAGCCTGCGCATCCACACAGTCTGATCAGGATCCATACTGTTTGCTATCATTTTCTCTACTTGTATTGGATTTGTAAGCAAACAGCATGGATCCTGATCAGACTGCTCGGATGCGCAGGCTGGTCTGGATTCATGCTGTTTGCAAATGCATTAAGTTGGTTTTGTCATGGTGCGGCTCATTTTTCCAGTGCTGCATGGTGAATAGCCTTCAGGCCTTGACAAATCCTCTTGTCTGCTCGCATTTGCGAGTAAAGTTTGGGTTGAGTGAGAAAAAAAATTGATCAAACTTGCTTGATAGATTCTCTTGATGCAAATGATGTTTCTCTAAATATTTAATATAAATGAAGTTATGTGGTAAAAAATTTTTACTGCAGACACCAATTCAATCGTAATACTGTCCCAATGAAAACTGGAAATTGACCTAATGACAAGTATAAAACTTTACCGAATGTGTATGATGAATAGATTCCGTAACGACAGCAGCATTCAACAATTTTTTATACATACACACTCTATAATGTTTTATACTTAGCCATGAGGTTAATATTTTAGTGTGTTAAAATATGAATGGAATTATATTCAGGCTATGTTGAAGATTATATAATAATAATTATACAGTTTTATGAATATTATTTAACAATATGTCATTGAATAAACCAATTATACCGATATAGACCGATAATTAGTAAAATTGAGTCTTGTGTTTGATTTTTACATTGCAGGGAGAGTGGCCCAAATCCTGGTTTTTTCATTAATACATATAGACAGACAGCTAGTCATGCAAAATGCAAAGTCTGTTCCATTTAAATGTAAAAATTCTTGAAAGAGATGTGGTCTTTATCTTGATTTCAGCATAGCAGAAACTAGAAGGATTTAAATCATTTTGAATTTGTGAGATTTTGTTCAGCTTCTAGAATTTAGCAAACTTTATATCTTTATTGTGACAAAAATCCCAACTATAAATCATTAATTGTATTTTATAGGAGAAAGAGGCAGCTGTAGAAAGATGGCATGAGGCGGAGCAAGAGATTGATAGGCTTCAACATCAGTTACAGGTAACGCCTTTATCTTCTGTATAATCATTTCTGATTGGTCCTGTGAATGGTTCCGCCCTTATCTTTTGTATTATCATTTCTGATTGGTTCTGTGAATGGTACCACCTTTATCTTTTGAATAATCATTTCTGATTGGTTCTGTGAATGGTACCGCCTTTATCTTTTGTATAATCATTTCTCATTGGTCCAGTGAATGGTACCGCCTTCATCTTTTGTGAATTATTTTTTAACTGGTCTAGTGAATTGTACTGCCATCAACTTTTGTTATATAATTTCTGATTGGTCCAGTGAATGGTACTTTCTTAAATATTTGTAAAATCCTTTGAAATTGGACATTTAATGTTATTGCCTTGAAAGTTTGTTGATTAGCCCCTTAAATGTAATTTTCAACTGTTGTGAAAACAATCAAGAATGATCCACTACAAAATTAGAACACACATTGAGATCCTCCTAGTCTTATATGGACCAGTCTCATTATTGGAAATGATCTTTAAACAATGCTAGTAAGGCAAAAAATAAGTTTTACAAGCCAATTAGAAATGTGTTATTTTAAGTACGTAGAAACAAATTTCAATAGTATGGTGCTCTATAAAATGTTTTGCAAATTTTGCCTTAATTATTTTGAGGTTTTATGTTAGCTCCAGCTCTCACTGTAAGGCACAGCAACTTAGATATTGGTACTGTACAACCTCGAAAGATCATCACCAATTTGGAGGGAAATATTTTGGTTCTTGCTGAGTGGTCGCACTCTAGGGAGGTTATATTCAGTGTTTAATCTTAGTTTATGGAAGATTAAATTCTGTTGTTTGTAAAAGAGGTTATTGCTCTATGAAGGGACTGTTTTGCAGGGGTTACTGTATACTGTATTTTTTCTGTTACAGGAAGAGAAGAATAGTCATCAATGGGGTGTTATAGAACAACAAGCACAACAGGTAAAATATATTAAATCAATAATGATGTGACAAATGATGTAATATGTTGTGTCATCACTGGGGGTGAACCCCATATTTATATATCTCAATATTGAGCAAAGGTAAAATGTATGTGTGATTTTCCACTGATCTAGATGGGATCTTTATTGAATATTGATGTGACAAATGAAAATATGTCACAGGAAAAGATAAAATGAGATAAAAACAAAATTGTTAAGTGAGATAAAAAAAACCAAAGTATTATGAACTGGAATATTAGAGGTGATATCTGTCATGGGATTTATTCATATTTTATTTCAGATGCAATCAGAGTATTTTGAGACAGTAAACCTGTTGAACAGAGAGTTAGAGCAAGTGCAGACAGAGTTACGGTAAGTTACCTAAACTATAGAAAAACATGACAAGTGGTCTCATACATTGTAGTTGTAATTTCAATACAAAAATGCTTTTGTATATTAATTTGCTGTTGTGAATGATGTTCTTTTTTTTTTGAAAAGGCTTAAATTACAGGTTTGTTTGTATTTTATGTTTATAATGTACAGGATTTTGTCAGTATTCTATGTAAAGGTTTAGATAATATGTCTGTATTTTATGTGTCTGTTTGTGTATATTTTATGTATATATTTGTCTGTATTTTATGTGTAGGTTAGTGTGTATTTATGAATTTGTTTGTTTGTATATTATGTATAGTTTTGTGTGTATTTTATGTATAGGTTTGTGTGTATTTTATGTATAGGTTTGTCTGTATTTTATTTGTAGGTTTGTCTATATTTTATGTCTAGATTTGTCTGTATTTTATGTCTAGATTTGTCTGTATTTTATTTGTAGGTTTGTCTGTATTTTATGTCTAGATTTGTCTGTATTTTATGTTTTGATTTGTCTGTATTTTATTTGTAGATTTGTCTGCATTTTATGTCTTGATTTGTCTGTATTTTATGTCTAGATTTGTCTGTATTTTATTTGTAGGTTTGTCTGTATTTAATGTAAAGGTTTGTCTGTATTTTATGTATAAGTTTGTCTGTATTTAATGTTTAGGTTGTCTGTACTTAATGTTTAGGTTTGTCTGTATTTAATGTTTAGGTTTGTCTGTATTTTATGTTTAGGTTTGTCTGTATTTTATGTCTAGGTTTATCTGTATTTAATGTTTAGGTTTGTCTGTATTTAATGTTGAGTTTGTCTATATTTTAAGTCTAGGTTTGTCTATATTTTAAGTCTAGGTTTGTCTGTAGTAACTGTCTAGGTTTGTCTGTATTAAATGTATGAGTTTGTCTGTATTTTATGTCTAGGTTTGTCTGTATTTTATGTATGACAGGTTTATACAATAAATATACTGGTTAAGTAATATGTTAATACCTTTTTCTCTTATCTATCTAATGATTACAGCTTATTGACTTAAGATAAAAATACAAGAAAGTTGTTTTTCAACGGATTAAGTTTGCTTTTTATACTCACTGTGTGTTTATCATTTAAGTTTGTAGCAATTTTACCTTTGATACAATATATATAATAAAAAATACTAGAAGAAACGTTTTGAATTTAAGATTGCATCCATTTTACTTTACATTTTTAATTCTTGTATGATATAGGCAAACTAGACAAGAGTTAGAAACTGCCAGTTTACAAGTGAAGGATTTAAGAAGAACCAATAAAGATTTGGAGCAACAACTTAATTGGAAGGTAATTCTTGATTTTATGTGCCTTCTGTTTTATTATCTACAGATTTTGTTAAAAGTGCAATTATCATTATTTTGAGCCTGAACAGCATACTTGGTGTGCTAGTGGTTTGAAGTCAGGCCAGACATAAACTGGACTGTTTCAAATTTGGAAAAAAGTAAAGGCTATAACAAAACCCCACAGGGAAAAGCCATGTCATATATTGTCCTGGAGTTGAATTCCCTCAGTTTTGGATTGGACCGTTCCATATTTGATAAAAGGTAAAGTGTAATTCAGAAAAAAAAATGCACAAAAAGAGTTTAAAATATGTAAATGTAGAGTTAAATTGGACTGTTCAAAACCCATTACAGAAAATCAGCAAATATAAAATGATTTCCTTTTTGATAGAACAAAAATCTATGCCGTATAGAGTCAGGCCAGCCTGCACACCCATACAGTCTGACAAGGCATTTTACTGTTGGCTGACTTACTTTAAATGTTCATCATGATATCCCATTATTTGATAATTGACATTTCCATACATAGAAACTGGTTCAGTCAATGTAATGAATGAAACAGGCCAAAGAGTTAAAACCTGCACTTTAAATTTGAAAATTGAATTTCTTAAAATAAGTTATTGTATTATTTTGTGATATAGGATCAAGAGGTAGCTGAGGTGATATTTAAAGAAGGTATTACAGATAGTAAGGTGAATGAACTAAAACGTATTATGGACGATAGAAAAAGAAGGTTTGTGATGCTTTGATTAGTAGTTGCTTTTATATATAGGGTATTTATGACAGAAACTTATAAGAATGTAATAACATTTTAGAAATTCACTGCAGTTAAATTCTAGTTTAATTAAAACAATTATAAGTTTTACTATTCAAATAGAATTTTGGCTGTCCTACTCTCACTATATAGTTGACCTTTGTAGAATAATTGTTTGAGGGTCTGTGTTCAACTTCATATATTATTAACAACTGAAAGTATTTCCACAAAACTTCATAGGTCATTGTCCATCTTATTTAGACTAAATTGTTCCCTATTGACAGCTTGTTAATTGTCTTGTTAAGACTTTGTGTACAAAGTTAAGAAATACAACCTTTGAAAATGTCCACTTGAATTTTCACACGTCATTGGGGTCAAAATTATGATGATGACCTGTCTCCAAGGTCAGTGCGACACTTAGAGGTTAAAGGTCAGCAGTTAACAAATCTTGTAAATATTAAATTGAACTCCCATCATGGCAAAATGTAACATAATTTGTACTTTTGCCTGTGAATATTAAAAAATTATTTTTATCAACAGTTATTGGTCCTCTTACTTTAAAAGGTCTTTTATTGCAGATAAAAATATGTTTTTTGTGCCCTAACATATATCGGGGTCATTAGTGTCTTTCAGACTTTACCAATTTAGAAATTTACAGCATTGCACTTATTTTACTGTGAAACTGAGTATATTTAAACATGCTGTCAATCTGACAGGTCTTATTATGAAATCTTAGATTGTAGAAGTATATTTAAGTGAAATGAGTTTGTTATGTTTTTTTCAGAATATCTGGTTTAGAAGCAGAAGTAGAGGAGTTCAGGAGAGACAAACAAGCCCTGGAAGTTAGAATTACAGAAATGCAAAAACGAAAGTAATTGATTTTCTTGTAGTACTTTCCCCATAGATTTATGTGTCTGAAAGTATATGGTTCCTCTACTTTAGCCCTTAATTTGCTGGAACCAAAAGTGATTATCCTTGGATAAAAGTTTGAAAAACTGTCTGTATTTTGTCAGATAAGGTTATTGGTCAGTATCTGGACAGACCTATCCCATATGTTTGTCCAGTTTTTACATTGTTAGCTACACAAAACGTAGGGGCGTCCGTGGCTGAGTGGTTAAGGTCGTTGACTTCAAATCACTTGCCCCTCACCGCTGTGGGTTCGAATATCGACAGGGACTTTGGATTCTTTCATGTGAGGAAGCTATCCAGCTAGCTTAAGGAACGTTGGTGGTTCTACTCGGGTGCCCGTTCGTGCCTGAAATAATGCACGGAAGGGCACCTGAGGTCTTCCTCCACCAGTAAAGCTGGAACGTCGCGATATGACCTATACTGTGTCGATGTGACGTAAAACCCAAAACAAACAAAAGCTACACAAAACCACTTTTTAGCTCGACTTTTCTATGAAAAGGGGAGCTATCCTACTCGCCCCGGCGTCGGCGTCGGCGTCACACCTTGGTTAAGTTTTTCGTACCACCCCACTTTATTTCAGAAGTATTACAAGTATGGCTTCGAAACTTACCATACTTGTTCACCATCATAACCTCCATCTACAGACAAGAGTACATAACTCTGTCAAGGTTTTTGACAGAATTATGGCCCTTTTTTGACTTAGAAAGTGTATTGAGCTTGGTTAAGTTTTTTGTACCACCTCACTTTATTTCAAAACCATTGGAGGTATTGCTTTGAAACTGACCATACTTGTTTACCATCACGACCTTCATCAACAGACAAGAGGACCATAACTCTGTCAAGGTTTTTGACAGAATTATGCCCCTTTTTGACTTAGAAAATACATTGAATATGGGTAAAATCCACTTATTGCCTTAACCCTTTGAGATATTGCTTTGAAACTTTTTAATGCTATTTCACATCATTACCCCATCTGTACGCAAGAGAAGGTAACTCTGTCAAGGATTGTTTTTAAAAATTAAGGCCTTTTATCGACTTAGAATCTTGGTTAAGTTTTTAGTACCAGTCCACTTTTTGACTGAACTGTTTGAGATATTAATTTGAAAGTTGGAATACTTGTTTACAATCATGATTCCCAAACATGTCCAGGAGAAGGTAATTCTGTCAAAGATTTTATTTGAATTATGGCCCTTAACTGTCAATGTTTTGTATTATAGGCAAGCACTAAAAAACTTAAAAAATCTAAAAAAATTCATTCCTATCCACTTGTTCACTTTACCATAAATTATGTCATATAAACATTGCTGTAATATTCAAGGGTATCAAACAACTAGTTCACTTTAAAAATACAGAGATTCTTGTATTGCCTTTTACTGCAAAAACTTTTTTTATTGGCAAGCAATAAAAAAGTCGAGCGCGCTGTCTTACGGACAGCTCTTGTTTCATATCAAACTTACTTAATATATTGAGTGGTGTTTTCATATTCAAAGCACACTTGTCATTTGTACAAAATCAGATAATTGGAGTTAATATTGATGTAACATTGCTTAACATTTTCACTCTCTAAATAAGTATGCTATTTCAATATTTCAGTTCTGATTTTTCAATGTTTCAAATCTGATATTTCATTCTTTCAGTTCTGATATTTTAATGTTTCAGTTTGAAATTGTTATTTTTCAATTTTGACATATCAATATTTATTTTCTGATATTTCATATTTTCAGTTCTGATATTTCAGTGTTTCAGTTCTGATATTTCAATGTTTCAGTTCTGATATTTACAATGTTTCAGTTCTGATATATTTCAATGTTTCAGTTCTGATGTGGCTAACAGAGAGTTGGAGGCTGTTGCACAGATGAGGGAAGCTGTACAGATGGTAGAGACTGCGGCCTTAGAGAAAGAACAGGTTAGTAAAGTTTGAGACTGTTTAAGTTATTTTAATAGCCTATTAAAGTGGCATTATTCCCATTCAAGTATAAATTGTCAGTAAACAAGTAAAAATAAAAATAACTGGACATTTTGCCATATTTGTGTTTTGGCATGAAAAACAAAAATTAATAATCCACATGACCAATGGAAATTTCTGTAAATATTGTTTAGAATGTATTCATAATGCTCAATTATGTGGGGCATGCTCAATTATTTTGGGCAGTCTTTCTATAATTTAGGTAGCTTTGTATTGTATCATACACATTTTTCATAATCAATTATTGGTCAGTCACTATTATATTAGCAAATCTGTTGAAATATATTACTATTTCAACTGTACTTGATGATGAAAAATTGAGCTTAGTGTCACTATAAAAGCTGAAGCAGTATAAGTTTTGATATTTTCGTTATTATATGTTATACTAAATCGGTATATGTTTGCTACTGTAGGCTGAAGTATCCCTCCAGCAGAAAGATGAGGAGTTGGAACAACTACGTGAAGTTATAAATAAACTGATAAATGAAGCTGGTGCTAGGACAAGACAAGAGGTAATACTGGTTTGTTGATATATCTAGTAACACCAAGGGGTGAAGTGTACATTGAAATTTATTTATAAATTGCAAACAGCACTTACAATCCATGTAAATTACAATGAAGAGGTTAAACTATGCAACAAATACCCCTTACTGTGTTAGTCTCACAGTACTTCAAAATGGAAAAAATCTGCAAAGGATGATAAAGAAATATACTAAGAATTAAATTGATAATTAATAAAATGTGCGATTCTTAGCCTGATTTGAGTTTTTGGGGTCATTTTGCACATTAATAATGACTATTTTTGTGTGAGGGAATGACCTTAAAATTTACAAGTTATTGGGCCAGACCTACATCAAATGGTACACAAATCTTGAAAAAATATTTTCAGTCCTGACATGTAAAAAAATCCTCAGTGGAATCCCTTTAATCTATGTGCTACCAGCAGTCTATTTGGCAAATATGTCAGTGATTATATTTTTTTTTCAAAACAGCCTCTGGTTTTGTGAAGCACAATAGACCCAAAAAGTGGGGGGGGGGGATTTTAGATCAAACTCAAACAACTGAGAATGGAATTTACTCACACATTTTATAAAATTTTCAATTATCATACAATTTAACATGCATTGTACATAATAAAAGCTATCTATTGGGACAGCTTTATGTGTGTCAGTCATTAAGGTTTATTTACTGGCTGATATAAGTCAGTTGCTGTTTAGTCATGGTTCTGGTGAATATAGTGCACAGGGCATTTCAGGGGAAATATAGCATTTTTTTGGGGGGGGGGGGGGTTATACCATTTTTGGGCTAGGGGAAACAGCCTTTTATATTCGGCTTGTAAAATATAGGGAGGAATCAATGTACAAGTATGTAATAAAGTAGAAAACTTGTTGTTTCAGGTTGATCAAGTACGAGCACAGTCTAATGACAGGATACAGAAACTTACAGAAGAAGTTCACGCACTAGAGATGGATAATTCCGAGAAACAAGACAATCTAGAGAAAGCCATCAGAGAGAAGAGGGCGGCCGAGTCTGAGCTGGAAAAAGTAAGTTTATTATGAATTTATTCTTAACACTTTAAATAGGTTATATAAAAGAGTAATCTATATATAAATCTGTGTAATACTGCATGCTTGTAACATTTTCATTAGATAATCATGATGTTTATATAGTTTTGTGAACATGGCTGCTGTCAATTTATAAAGAAATCTCACTTTTTTCTCTAAAGAAAAATATGCTTGCTGTATTATAAATTCATAATAAATATTTGTGACAGGTAATATAGCTGTATATAAACAGTTGTTTGGAAATATAACCATCACCTTGTGACTTCAGTTATATTTCCAAACAACTGTTTATATAGGGCCATATAACCTGTCAAAAACCTTTATAACTAATGGTATAACTATTTGTAAAGCTATCTACATTATCCAGTGTTAGAGTTGAAATACATAGTGTAGAGAGTCCTGTGAGAAAAGAATGTGATATTGACTGTTCAGCTATAACTTAAGTTGCTCTAAAACCTAGTTGGCTTATCCATTGATAATGTCTTATTTTCTGTCAGGTGTATAAAGAAGGGGTTAATCAGATGAACAAAGACCAGGGAAGTTTTGAGAACATGAACAAACGTGCCATTAATGCTGAGAGAGCTAGAGATGATGCCAACCTTCTAGTAGAAACATTACAACATAAACTGAAAAGGGAGGAAATGAAGTAAGTCATGAATAATGTGAAATAGTGTGTTAATGAAATAGAATAATTGTGAAAACCTTATAGCATAACTGCATGAAGGAAATGAAAATCAAAAGATTTACAAACAAAAAGGTGTTGAAAAAAGTCACTACTTTTGGAGGAAAACCTCAGGTGACCCTCATAGTAGAACCACCAAATTGAATGTTCACAAAGCTAGCTGGATAGTTTTTTGTCATGAAAGTATTCAAAGTCCCCGGATGGATTTGAACCCACAACAGAGAAGGGCAATTGGTTTGAATTAAATGACAGTCACAACTTGGCAAATGATGCCCTATTTTGAAAATATATGCAAACACTACCAACAAAGGTTCTGCATAGGCAATTAATTTTTTAAAGCCCAGTTTTCTTCTTGTTGAGGTAAATTGACAGATCTGAGAGGGTTTATTTTTCGAAACCTTTGTGAATCTGCATTTTAAAACAAAATATGTTGTAACTTTTATCTGTATGGTTATGGTTCAATATCTGACTATATTTTAGCTAAAGTTTTGCATATTTGTGAACCGGAGGGTTTGTAGCATGTATAATGTCTTAACGGGAGTGTCAAGTAAATCATTATGACGAAAAGCTGAAAATAACATTATTTTTAACTGTTTTGGCCTTCCATACTTTTTTCCGCAGTGCTCAACAGTTAAAGGATCAGCTTGAGGGTCAGATAAACAACTACAGGGAGAGAATGTCGAGTTTACAACAAGAGTTTGAGAATGTGAATGATGATAGGGTTAAATTACTAGATGATATGGATGTCTTAAAGAAGAAATTACAGTCAGCTCAACAAGAGAAAGAGGCAGCTCAAAGAAAATACCAAAAAGAGGTTATCATGTTTTTTATATTAGTTAATACAAATTTATTTTAGTTCCATTGTGTCGGAAGCTTTTTCACTTTTTGAAAAGCAATATGGCTCAATCACTACTCATGATCACTCAGGTGCTGATTTTTTCAGTATAAACTTAACATTTGGTAAAGATTTTGTTGTTAACTATTACATCATTCACCCATCTAAGGTATTCACTTGAAACATTATACCTGTATTTTAAATTATTATTTTCAATCTTTACATGTTTTCTTTTTTCATGAGTAGTTTTGTTTACAGTTTTATTTTATAGGGCACTCTTATGATATTCAAGGGCTGAGTCTTTTAAACAGTCCTGCTTTGATACATGTAGTAAAAAGAAAAATCATTTTTTGGCCAAAATAATGTTTTGGTACTTGGACCATCAGAATATTTCATTGGTGGGTAGGAGAGGGGTAAACAGAGCATGGTTTACATAATTTTATAATAATATATTATAGAGTGGGTTGGAAGGTGTTTACAGACAATGTTTCCTTTTCATTTTTGGTTGGTCCGATCAAATAATGTGCACTATTTCATTTTATACCTGAGCGAATAGATTAAATGTTATATTATAAATTACTACAGACCTGAGTGAATGCATTAAATGTTTTATTATAGATTACAATATATGAACAAGAAAACAACATGAAGATCAGAGACTTTGAAGTTAAATTACAATCTACTGAAGATGTTAACAGACATTCCATGTCAGAACTACATAAATTATTAAATGGTCAGCAAAGAATGTGTGCCAGGTATGATTATCATTAATTCTAAAACAACCCGCATTTTTACCTGCTGAACATAGAAGGACCGAAAGTGTGTGTTATTATGCAATAAAATCATTGTTTTCATTCAAATGTACATCATTATATAATTCCTCGCATCCAAACTCCAAACAGTGATTTTATTTGGGGATGTATTATTTCTTAAATAAACAACTGGTTGATTTAACATTTATGTTTCCATACAGGCATGAATGAATAACTTCTACCTATGTTGTATAGAATCTTAATCCCTTTCCACTCACAATATATTTAATGGACTTGTCCATCTTTCAATCTGAATCTTATCTTTTATTATAATCATTTTTTAGGAAAATTGAAAAATATTTTTAATGACTGAAAAGCAAACAGTGTTTACCATGATCAGATGGTACAAATGTGATGACTGATTTTGATCTGCACTAAGTGCATAGGTAGAATCAGTTGGCGAAGGTGGCGTGGGGGAGGGGATTGCTACATCAGTCAAATTGTGAATTTTGACACCATTTTGGAAAAAATAGCAATTTCTGCTTGTGAATAATTTGCTTGTTTACCAAACCCATTAGATGAGTAGAAAATGAAGGAAAATAATTTTTCATTAATTTTATTAAAAAAAAATTATTACTTTCTTCACAGATGGAAAGAAGAATGTACAAGTATTGCTCAGAAATATGAAACTAAGGTAACAGATCTCAGGTCAGAAATGGCTCAGCTTAAAAAGAGAAACCATGAAGTGACTAAACTTCTCAAAGATAGTCAAGAAAAAACTATACAGGTAAAGAAAGCTTTTACTGTCTTTGAAAAAGTGTCACACAGATATTTTCCTGTACAACTCTTATAAGCAGAGTTGTGTTAAAGTAATTTATGAATATGATCAGAAAAAATGCTTGTAATTTTGAGGGTCATTTGAGGGTCAATTTTATGTGGTCTGTATACCAAATGTGCGGAACACATGTTTAAATTCAAGTGGTTAAAAATCCAATTTTGAGCCCCTAAATCCAGCTGAAAATCCAGTTTTGCCCATTTTAGTTGCCAATGCACGCTATTGTTACCTGCTTTTTATTGCTATGGAGTGATATCCCTAGTTCTGACCTAAATACACAAAATATTGCCTATGCTGATCTTACAAGTGCTGTGTAGTTGATATGAAATTAAGAAAGCACAATTTATTGAATTGATAATTTTATTTTAATTTAAGGCAGAAAAGATGATACAGGATTATACACGAGGTATACAGAGAATGGAACAAAGAATGAGAGATTCTGAAAGTAGGGCAGCTGATGCTTCCAAACAGGTATAATATATGTTTCTAGTTTCATGCTTATTAAACACACTTTCATAATCATGCTTATAAAACATACCTTCAGAACACAACTGCTACATCATTTTAAATAAATACATCTCCAATATCATGTTAATTAAACACATCTCCACTATCATGTTAATTAAACACATCTTTAGTATCATGTTAATTAAACACATCTTTAGTATCATGTTAATAAAACACATCTCCTAAATCATGTTAATTAAACACATCCCCTAAATCATGTTAATTAAACACATCTCCTAAATCATTTTAACTAATCAAATCTCCAGTATCATGTTAATTAAACACATCCCCTAAATCATGTTAATTAAACACATCTCCAGTATCATGTTCATTAAACACGTCTCCAGTTTCATGTTAATTAAACACGTCTCCAGTATCATGTTAATTAAACACACTTCATACATTATGTTAGTTAATCACACCTTCTGCATCATGTTAATTAAACACACATACATCATGTAACTTAAACACTCCTTCATCATGTTAATTAAATTAACATACATTGTGTTAATTAATCACACCTTCTGCATCATGTTAATTTGATACACAAAGTTTACATCATGTTTATTAAACACACATACATCATGTAAATTAAAACATCTAAAACTCAAGCGGATTAAACACACTTTCAGCATCAAATTAATAAAACATACTTCCAACATCATGCTAATAAAACATACCATTAAAATGATTTTGATTAAGCACACATCAAGAATATTGCTAATACAGCACACCTTTAGATTAATGTAAGTAATGCATATATTAATGAAAATTTAAATATTTGGAATAATAAAAATATTGGATATATTTTAAATGATAAAAATATTTTGTGTATAGTGTGCAATTAAAGTACTTTATTCTAGCATATTGCACTATTAGCCAGCATTTTATAACCTGTTGTAATAGAAATAAAGAGCACCAGTAAATATAATTGTAGTTATCTCGACATATATTGAGAGAGAAGCAAATGGAGAGCGAGAGAAGAAGTTTATCTCAGGAATTAAAACGTAGTCAGATGGATGCCTCAACTAAATCTGTTAGGTAAGTTATCAGTCTTCTCTAGAGATTATATAATTGAGCCGCGTCATGACAAAACCAACATAATGGGTTTGCGACCAGCATGGATCCAGACCAGCATTTGCATCCGCGCAGTCTGATCAGGATCCATGCTGTTCACTTACAAACCCTATTACAAGTAGAGAAACAGATAGCAAACAGCATGGATCCTGATCAGACTGCGTGGATGTGCAGGCTGGTCTGGATCCATGCTGGTTGCAAACCCATTATGTTGGTTTTGTCATGACACGGCTCAAATTTTGATTTCCTGGATTGGCACTTTGTTGTTGTCATATTGCAGATTATCTGTGATGTTATATCTAGTATTTAATATGATTCTGTTCTATTCTGGTATCCAGGTTAGTCGTGCAACAGGGGCCAGTTTCTCAAAGCTCTGTTAGATTTAACTGTCTGTAAGTGGATTTAACAGATGATTAAATTTAACAGAGATTTAACTGGCCCCAGTCGTATAAAGACTTTAACTTGAACAGATTAGTTGAACACATCATTCTGTAAATTTTAAGTACACAATTATTTCTTTATAATGTTTTGATAATGAATTTTGTGCAAGTCTGGGCTCAGGGTTTAGTGCATGGTCGGAAGCACTTATTTTGCTTGTGGTATGTACCAATAGTCTACAATAGTAAACTCTACAATTATGATACTTTCCTATAGTCACATACTGGTAAAAGCTGGCCTCAGTGACCAACTGGTGAAGGTTTTCAACTTTAAATCACTTGGCTATGACAACTGTGAGTGCAGATCTGGCTATGAACTTTGAATTCTACCTTGTCAGAAAGCTATCCAGCTATCTTATGGAATGTTGGTGGTTCTGCTTACTTGTCCACATGTGTCTTAAATAATGCTTCGAAAAGCACAGTAGGTATTCTTTCACCAGTATAGCTGATATGTCGCCACTTGACCTTTGTGGAATTGGTGTGACTGAACATCCCAACAATGATTAAATTTCCGAACAATATGATCATTTGTTTGTAAAAAAATTGACTTTGAAATGTTGGACATGGTCTTTACAGCAGCATGCCCCCAGATGCATGATAACTTTTGCAAATGTTTTTAAAGGTAATATAGTGTGAATTATTTAATTTTACCCATGAAATATTGTGCTATATCAGTCAAATATATTTCATATTTTTTTAAAAATATATATAAGATATAAATATGAAAGTGGCCGCAGTCAAAACTCATATTTATTTTAAGGGACTTCTTTCGCCATTTTGTTTGAAAAATCCGATAAATACAAAACAACTTTTTCTTGAATTTTGTTTTGAAAACTATCTAGAATGATAGAAAATGGTCGAACTAAGAAAATTAATCCTAACGCCAATATCTTTAATTCAGTAATTAACGCTGTACAGATGTTTAAAGAGTTTTTTATATGACTTCACAATGTAGGGCCAAACAGTGCATGCTTACACATAAATTACTGCGCGCTGTACAAATTGGCAGTTGGTAGCAAGCATGGGGAATCATTACCATTTTCTTTGATAATGAAATAAAATAAAAAGGTAATTTTTTTAGTTTTTCGTGAAATATGGTATATATTTTCACTCAACATGATAAAATGCCACATATTTTCACTCGCCGTACCGGCTCGTGAAAATATGTGGCATTTTATCATGTTTCATGAAAATATATTCCATATTTCATGCAAACGAAAAAACATCCTCTTAGTAAAAAAAGAAAATAATTTTCACATTGCAATCGGCTCATATAATACACTTAAATTACCGAAATGAGGTCAAAATCATGCAGTAGTTGGTTGACACTGCTAAGTCAGGCCTGAATTGCAGCATGTAAATTATCAATGGATTTTTTAATCTTAAATTTTTTCAAAATTTTTGTACACTTCTCAAATTTGATTTTCTTGAAATATTTTGACTCATCAAGAGGCATGCAGCTTTAAAATCTGTATCTGTTATTAATCACTTTAGCTGAATGTAAGGACCTAAGGTTTGTATACAACATGTATATATTACATTTGTCTGTGTGATATATCACTCAAGTTTAGTTACATTATGTACATGTATTCTATATGTGTTTTGGTATGTTTGAATCACAGATCATTTTACAGTCAGGTAACAAGTCCTGTATTTATGTTAACTGTTCTGTTTCATGTATACTATGATTGCACTGTTCTAAGCATGTTCTTTCCATTAACTTTCATATTTTATATCCACTCTTTCTAAAATTATGTTTGTGAAATATATATGTGTGTGTCTTTGACAGTTAATCAGTATATATTAAGATAGTGTCTTGTTCAGAATTTTAAGTTCTTTCTCACAAATTAGTAGACTAGTTACTTATAATCACAAGTGCTTACAGGAAAAAAGAATAACAGACATTGTGTGGGAGATGTTTAATTTTCAGTACTTTGAGAAAAAATTGTCAGTCTATAAAAAATGTTATTTTGCTGTAAAAATGTTAAAGATATAAAACAATAGATGATGTCTTTTAGTAATGGGGCTTTGTTGCAGTTGTCTTTGGTCAGAGGGGGTTATTTAACACAAATTTGATTGTACATCATCACCTTTGTGCAGTAACGGCTTAACACCATATATAATTCAATAGGAATTAGCCTGTTACTGCATTAAGGTGACATGTTTGATTTAACTACTAATTTTATATAAAAACAGTGGGAAGGAAAACAAGGTGATAAATGTATTGGTAAACAGTGTAAATATGAGAAATATAAGATAACTTTAACAGTCCTTTTGCATTTTAATGGTCTTTAACATTATGTTTTAAAAAAAACAACTATTGTGTACTTTTTAATAAAAATATAATAAACACATGTATATTATTAGAATAGTGAAATGGACTGTCAGCTTTTGTTGTCATGTTATGAATTATTGTCAGATCAATGTTTACTTGAACTGAAAAAGACTCTAAAAAGATGAAACTCATATCCAAAATTTTAGGAGCCTAACTATAATGACAGATGTAATTAAATCATATGTGCTTTTGACAAAGGTAATTGCGACATCACACTTTTATTTCATCAGTTTCAGTGGGTCACATACAGTAACATATTCTTCAATAGTGCCTGATTATGATTTTGTTATTACTTTTGGTTTTAATTTACTTCGATGATTTAACGGTCATATTGTGTCTTATTACATACTTGTGCCACTTTTGTGACTCCATAAACATGCTATTGCACAGTCATGCATATACATGTGGATTGATTTGAGGCCATTTGTGTTATACAAACATAGTGTTAAAAGGTGGTAAATGATACTTTTAGCCTGTCAATGAAAAAGGTGAATCTTTTTTACTGTAAACAGTTCTTATTTTGGATATTTGAATATTTACTTGTGAAGGTTGACCTCAGGTGCTACTCTTTGCATTTTTTCAGACACAAGCTGAGGCATCTGAGGAGGACAGCTAACCTTTTGTTAGCTTGATAGCCTGCTCAGATAAAAGTTCATGTCAGGTTTTGAACTTCGAGTGGAGTGCTATGGCTGAATTAAATTCAGTAAACACTCACCACAGTTTTAATGACTTAAAATCTAAATAAAATCTCTTCTTTGTATTGAAATTATGAAAGTAAGAACTTTGTTCCAAACTAACAAAAGAAAGTTATATGTACAATTGACAAATAGAATTATTTTATATTCATGTCACTGTGTAACAAATGTACGCATAAATTAATTGTAGACGTTTATATGATTAAAAGAGGCGGTAAGAAACCTTTTATTTTATTTCAGAAGTCACCCAGATGATTTACATATAGCAGATCTTGCCGCAAGTCACGGTTCAATGAACGGATCAGTCCGCAGGAAAGGAGAATTAGACCAGTACATTGAGGACAGATGATAGATAACTTATAGCATTATAGTATCCCATTGTTCCAGTTTCATCATGTTGACCAAAGTCTCATTATAGCTCTTGTCAAGTTTTACATTGTTTACCATAATCACTTGTTTTTGATATATATGCAACCTTTAAAGGCCTGTTAAGCCTCAAAAATACTATAACTTGAGTTCTCAAAAGCTTTTTACTTTAGTGTCTTGTTACAGTTTCCGAAAAGTAACTCATGGGTCATATCACTGATCACTTTATTGTTTCTTTGTTGTTTTGGCTATTAGTACAGTTATATTGACAATTAGTACAGTTAAATTGGCAATTAGTACAGCTATAATGGCAATTAGTACAGTTATATTGACAATAAGTTCAGTTATATTGACAATTAGTACAGTTAAATTGGCAATTAGTACAGCTATAATGGCTATTAGTACAGTTATATTGACAATAAGCACAGTGATATTGACAATTAATTCAGTGATATTGACAATAAGCACAGATATATTGGCAATTAGTACAGTTATATTGATTTTTGTCAAAATACAATTTTGTTTACATTTTGCTACCTGTATGACAAATATTTTCTAGCACCTGACATGTCCTGAATACATGTACATTTGTACTACATTTTAATACTCAAGTTTGCCCTTTCTGCAGAATGAAAAAGAAAAATATCTAAGCTTAATATAAAAGATTTATACTTTACATATCAATAGCATATTTGTGCATACATATCACATTATGTGCAAATCCAAATTAAATTTACCTTAACATTGGTGTGTCTTCTGGAACAATATTGGCATAGACCAATGCCTGTTATTAATGTATTTAATAATAAAGGAAGGGATGCTCTTTACTCATTCATAGTTTTTTATCATTTGACTTTTTTATCATGACACATGGTTATAGGCATTTAAATGATTCCAAACTATTTTCCATCCTAGGTAATAAAAAATTGATTAATATAAGTCCATGTTTCTGTTATTGATATTTAGGCTGCTTAAATACCATGGAAACAGGTTAAAATCATTGGTGCATTTATTTCTACAGAATATTTAAAGCTGATTTCACTTTGTGGTTGGTTTGAAGATGGTTTGAAGATCTGTTCTCAAATTTTTGTTTGTTTTTATATTTCTATGTGTTTATATTGACTGTGATATTAATGACATGTTCTACTGTAAGTGTTCTACTGTTTTACAATGTTTACTTTCAAGACATTTTCTTTTGTATTAATGTAATGTTTGGCATGGTTGTTCATATACAAAGTATGTGTATAGTTAAAAGTGAATTGGTCTACAATGGGTATATTTTCCATAAGTACGTCAAATATAGATGAAAACAATGAAAATGTATCAATTCGTATTCTAATGAAATATTTCTGGAAAGAAAATGTTATCATGTGGTTATTAGAGATCTAAAGTGATTTAGTAGGAACATATATATGATGAATAATAGCATTTTTTTCTTAATTACCTCCCATCTGTATTTGACTCTGAAATATTATACCAAAATTGTGCTGAACCCCAAATAGAACAAAATGATTGATCATTCTATCTTGTTTCAATTTTGTATCGGCCATTTTGTCCAATCCGTAAATTATGGCAAAATCGGCATTTGGGACCTGAGTACACCCGATGTACATCAAGCCTGTTTTTTCATATGTGAATCCAGCAGGGGAAAAATGCATGTATTCCATCCATAATTGAGCCGCTTCACGACAAAAGCAACATACTGTGTTTGCGACCAGCATGGATCCAGACCAGCCTGCGCATCCGTGCAGTCTTATCAAGATCCATGGTCTCGCTTACAAACCCTATAACAAACAAACAGCATGGATCCTGATCAGACTGCGCAGATGAGCAGGCTGGTCTGGATCCAGGCTGGTCGCAAACGCACTATGTTGGTTTTGTCGTGATGCGACTCATATGTGCCTTATACTAAACTATTTATAGTACTGTTTATTTTCTATTTAGTTAACATGTGTTAATAAACTATAAATGACCTTGCCATCTTGTTGTGATTTGTAATTATTAATTCTGTATATAAATATAGGAGTGATGATTTTATTGATACCACTTGTATAAGATATTGTATTTACTCGTCTATAAGGGGGATCGTCTATAAGTCGGGGGGCCTTATATGACAGGTGAACAATATGAACATTTACCGTTTATTAGCAAATCAATGTGTATGATTAAATCACTGTAATTTTATGTAGACTATATTGATAAATTAAGATATGAAATTTAGTTGTAGAATGATTAGAAATTTAAACATTTGTAATGAAATTAATCATAAATGTTTACTTGTTTGTATTGTTCATTTTAACTATCTTTTCTTTTGTTCAAAGTATTATGTCGTTATTTTTTTCAGACATAAGAATTAATTCAATGACGAAAGGAAATTTTATTAGGAGATAAGTGATTGCAAGGTATACTGACTATGGCAGAATATATTTAGAATATAGATCTGTGTTTAAAAAAAATGAAATAATCTAAAAAGGGAAAACAGTTTAATTTATGAGTAAGATAAGATCTGTGGTATTTAGTGCTGTTTTATTCAGTTCCATGTAGTATGTATTAACTTGTATATTTATTTAATAATGATAAGTATAGATTTGTATATTTATAATGGTATTTGTATCTTTACTATCTCTTCTATTAACTATGTTACAAAGAAAGGTAAAAAATAAATAATGTTAAAAATTAGTTGCCAGGGTTCTGTTTTTATTTTACCCGGATAGCATGGCGACATATTGAGATCACCTTTGTATCACATAGATATCATTTTTAGTTTAAACATATTTTAATGTATCAAATACATGGCAAATATTATACAAATGATGAGTATATAACAAAATACGAATGGGTTGTGCAACGTGTTCTAATAACATTAGATTAATCCCTTCCCAGATATTTAAAGTTCATGTGAATTCATTTAATAGGTTGTGTGAAGATATATCCTAATATTTTATATTTGTTTGTGTTTCAATATCCCACAAAACAACAAAATGTAGTAGTGTCAGTCTGGCGTAATTGAAAAAAAAAACTATGGCATATATCCACTTGAATCTTCAAAGATGAATAGAATCTCGTTGAAGAGATGTGCAGTTCTTAACAGCTAGAACTCGCTTTGCAGTAACTTTGAGTTATTGTCCTTTGTAATTTTTTATACTTAATGTTTGTCTTAGGCATAGCTATAAGTCTGCTGGCATCAACTCGGTCTACCTATACGACCAGAATAGTCGAAGATCAGCTGGCATGGATGTGCTGTCTGGGCATGGTCTACACTGTTTGCTATTCAGTCAGTACTTTTTATATTTTCAATAACCAGATTAAAAGATGGACAAGTCAATGTTTGATATTTAGTGTGGTAAGGGTTTTAGAGGAAATTTTTTTTGAATACCGTATTACAAAGTATGCGAAAAGGTCCCCATGCAAATAGTGTAAGACAAAATTAAGTTTTTTAGCTCACCTGAGCTTGCTCAGGGTGAGCTTTTAGGATCGGTGAATGTCCGTCGTCCGTCGTCCGTCGTCCGTCCGGCCGTCCACAATTACTTGTGAACACTCTAGCGGTCGCATTTTTGCCGCAATCATCATCAAACTTGGTCAGGATGCTTATCTAGTTGAAAGCTCGGATGAGTTCGAACATGGGTCATCTCGGATGAAAAACTAGGTCACAAGAGCTAAAAATAGAAAAACCTTGTGAACACTCTAGAGGTCACATTTTTTGACCCAATCATCATCAAACTTGGTCAGGATGTTTGTCTAGGTGATAGCTTGGATGAGTTCGAACATGGGTCATCTCGGATGAAAAAGTAGGTCACAGGAGCTATAAATAGAAAAAACCTTGTGAACACTCTAGTGGTCACATTTTTGAACCAATCATCATCAAACTTGGTCAGAATGCTTGTCTAGTCAATTGCTTGGATGAGTTCGAACATGGGTCATCTCTGATGAAAAACTAGGTCACAGGAGCTAAAAATAGAAAAACCTTGTGAACACTCTAGTGGTCACATTTTTGACCCAATCATCATCAAACTTTGTCAGGATGCTTGTTTAGATAATAGCTCGGATGAGTTCGAATATGGGTCATCTCGGATGAAAAACTAGGTCACCGGAGCTATAAATAGAAAACCTTGTGAACACTCTAGTGGTCACATTTTTGCATCAATCATCATCAAACTTGGTCAGGATGCTTATCTAGTTGATAGCTTGGATGAGTTCGAACATGGGTCATCTCGGATGAAAAAGTAGGTCACCAGAGCTAAAAATAGAAAAACCTTGTTAACACTTTAGCGGTCACATTTTTGCATCAATCATCATCAAACTTGATCAAGATGCTTGTCTAGGTGATAGCTCGGATGAGTTCGAACATGGGTCATCTCGGATGAAAAACTAGGTCACAGGAGCTAAAAATAGAAAAACCTTGTTAACACTCTAGTGGTCACAATTTTGACTCAATTGTCATCAAACTTGGTCAGGAAACTTGTCTAGGTCATTGCATGGAATAAATCGAACATGGGACATTTCGGATGAAAAACTAGGTCACAGGAGCTAAAATAGAAAAAATCTTGTTAACACTCTAGTGGCTACTGTTGTGATCCAAATATTCTGTTAATTGGTCTGAAAGTTTGTTTTGATGATTTCTAAGTCAAGATCGAACATGGGTCATCTTGGATGAAAAACTAGGTCACACCGCCAAATATGGAAAAACCTTGTTAACATTCTAGTGGTCACATTTTCGACTCAATTATCATCAAACTTGGTCAGGATGTTTGTCTAGGTAATTGCTTGGATGAGTTCGAAATCGCATGTGAAACTAGGTCACCGGAGCTAAAAAATAGAAAAATCTTGTTAACACTCTAGTTGCTACTGTTTTGATCCAAGTATCCTGGAAATTGGTCTGAAAGTTTGTTTTGATGATTTCTAGGTCAAGTTTGAATATGTGTCACCTGGGTAAAAAACTAGGTCGCACTGCTCAAATATGGATAATCCTTGTTAACACTGTAGTGGTCACATTTTTGACTCACCTGTCATGAGACTTGGTCAGAATGCTTGTCTAGGTAATTGTTTGGATGAGTTTGATAATTCAGGTGAGCGATCTAGGGCCATCATGGCCCTCTTGTTTGTTGTTTTTTTTTTTCAATTTTCCTACATTGTAAGTGTTGTTTGCAATGTGTTAATTACCTTCTTTTTAAAAATGTTCACTGAAATTAACATGAATCTGGATTCTGGAGGCATACTGTTTCAAATATTTTATGTAACACTACATGTATAACATTTTGTAATTTTATTTTGCAATAACAACAGCTGTTGGAATGACACTAACACAACACCATGCTGAACGTGTATAAAAAATAAGATATAAATGAGGAAAAGCGGCAAAGGCCAATTGAATTTTTTTTCACAATATTTTTTTCGAAATAACCATAATTAAAAAAAACAAAAAAACTTAAAAACATATGTGACATAATACTTTACCGTTATTAAGATAGTTTGTAACAAACTTCATAACTGGGTATCTTCCCTGAAAGATTTCTTTTCATAAAATTCGAGCGTACCTATATCGCTCCAACTGTCCAGTGCTCTTGTTACATCATCATTAGAAAATATTTTCGCTATGAGCAAAATACATTTTAAAGCATTTCGAATGGTTCAGAAGACTTGGGTTGAAAGAAAATGTATTCTACCCATTCTTAGCTAGGCTTTCTACTTTTTTGAGTAAGTTAGTACCTTTACAGCATAAGCAGTTGAAATCTACCCAAAACTTTGAGCTACACAGTATGTAAAGAACAAAGTTAATTGCGTTGTTTGTATACATTAATAAATGCATTACAGTTCCTATGAATTCAAGTCTTGCATGCCGCCGTGACGTCATAGTTTCCTCTGGGAACCAGTAAGGCTGGCCAATGGCGAAAATCGTGAAAGGGGAAACACACACAATAAAAGTCCCACTGAGAAAAATCGCTACTTTCGTAAAGTATGAAACCCTATTTGTGATTGTACTGGACTTTCTTCTCCTTGGCCGGTAAAAAGATTGTTGTAATGTACAGGATTTTCTAAAGTGTTCACTTTCTTTAATTTTCCTTAGCACAATTATATTCCCACAGAGTAAGACGCAGAATGGAATCGCAAATGCGAAAAGGAAATCAATCCATGGCCAAATTTTAAACATGAAATAATAAATTTCATTTTTTGCTACTTGACAGCTTGTTTTGTTGAATGACAGATCATAATCTAGTGTAAATCCATAAAGAATATGACTGTTCAAACAGGCTAGGCATACAACACACAGCAATGATAAAATCAAAACATTTCTTCTCGTAAATATACGCCTGACCTTATGAATGTATAGTACGCTACAGATACGTTCAGCCGTTAAAATAACTAAAATCCAAGGTGATAGCTGCAGTAAAAAGTAAGTCAAATACACATGAACTTTACATGTTACGCTAGAAAAGCTCCGAATGTCTACTTCAAATACAGACTGCAACCATTTCACAAACACAACGAAGACAAGAATCAGACTGTCAGTAAAAGTAAGAAATATCAACATTACACCAGTTGAAGTCTTCCTGTGTTTCACCTGTGCTAGAATTATCAAAGAAGCAATGTTTCCGGTCAATCCAAAGATGATTAAAATTGGAGGATATATCATTTCTATACTTTCAGCCATTCGATAGTCATGATAGTCCTTTAAATCCATGCTGTTAAACATGTACGTAACTTTCATGTACAAAAATAGTTATCCGTTAAATTGTATTAAATGTATTTGACCCAATTTATTATTCTTGTAAATATATCACAATGAAAAAAATTGTATTAATATCACAATGAAACTCAATATACTTATAAAGTTTACTTATTAAAAACCTCATCCTTTATATGAAAAAATTCCCAAAAAATCATGCTTGTTACCCCCAAAAAATTTACAACATACATAAATAGTGGTTTTCCGGGATAAAACATTTTTTTGCATCCTGCTTTAATTATCCCCCCCTTTCCCGGGGTTTTTAAAAAAGGGTTTTTCTTATTTAAATTTCGAGGATTTATCAAAAAATTCTTGGCCCATGTTCTACCGGTGTCAGAACCCAATAATGCTTACTTTTCAAAAAATGCCCCCTACATCAAGGGACTTTTCCACCTGTGCTCCAACCTCTCTTTTTTGGGCCTAAAAGAACCCGCCCCAGAACCCCCTTCATTTCTTCCAAAAAGTCCAAAGAAGCTTGGTTTTTCAGTTTGGAAAAAAGGTTGAAATCAGAGAGGCCAATTCGGAGAATATGGGGATGGGAAATTTCAAGCCGATTTATTGAAGCCATCGAAATTGGGGTGTTGATGGCCATTGTCGTGGCAGGGGACAAAGTATTGAAAGGTTTTCCGTCTACTTCTACTTTTACGCGCGATAACTTGACGCAGTCGTCTCAATTCGTCTGCATAGTACGTACCGTTTATCATACGATCTTGCTCAAGTTAGTCAATCATGATTATCCCTGGCTATCCGAAAAATTGAAGCCATCATCTTCCCTGCTGATTACACACTCTTGAATTCCTTCGGAGGGGATGAGCCAGTGTGCTTCCACTGCATGCTCTGTTTCTTTTTTTTTATTCTGGATCGAAGTGATGGACCCATGTTTCATTCTGAGTTAAGATCCGGTAGATAAAATCAGATTTATTCTGGTGGCGAGACAAAAGATATCTTGCAATGTCAAGCCTGATCCGTTCTGGTCGTCAGTCAACAGTCTGGGGACCCATCTAGCGGAAACCTTTGACATGCCATAGACAACAGCCAAAATTGCCTGAACTGAACCAAAGCTTATACCCACTTCCCTAGCTATGCTTCGCAGGTCTCGCCTTCTATTGCACATGACATGATCGTGCACAGCTTCGGCAGTTTCATCGTTGATGGCCTCTTTTGGCCGCCCAGGCCGCTTATCATCTTCAATGCTCTCCCTTCCCCTCTTAACTGCCGCAGCCCATTTTGTTCATAGTATTATAAGAAGGGGACCCCTTTCCAAGTGTATCCATGAAGTCTTCATGAATTTCCTTGGGGGCATCCCTTTCTGACAGAGGTACTTCATAACGGCTTTGATTTTTTGGTCTAAATGATACCCCCTCTACTGATTAAAGTGTGTTTTTTTGTTACCTAATCTGTGTAAATCCATGTGTAACTCCGTCAGTAATCTTCAATGAGATATCGGCATCGACGTATCGGGTTTCGTGATGGTGAAAATTTCGGGCCGAGAAATTTTTTGATCATACCTTTATTAAAAAATAAATTTCATTTTTAATAAAACACAAAATATAACAATTACGCACATATCAGCACATTTATACCGCAGCAAAGATAATAAGGCACATACGACGTAGTCTGTACGTTGTTATAATGTAAATAGCGTTGACGTCTAAACACACTCGAAGGGCTTCAACATATTTGCCGGTACTAGGTCGGTTTTGCCGGTTAACGCGACACTAGGTCGGTGCCTTGAAACCTACTGATAAATAAGTATGTTTGCATACCACGAGGAGTCCTTTTATTGAAAAATTTCGGGTGTTGCTATCCGTAAGTGTATTAACAACATAAAAGTTTAAATAAAATATACACAATGAAGACATAAAAAAGGTGTTTTATATCATTAACTCAATTTAGGAATATGCGTGATGAAAATAAATGTTAGACAAATAGTTATACCTTAATGCACTTTAAATAACTAAAATAATAAGATTTCAAAAATGAGGTTGTCTTTTAATATTCATGACAATATGAGCATATATAGATATTTATACAGTACAGACCATACCTGTTCTTTATAACAAGACTAACAGTTGTTTTGTATAAACTTATATACATGTACAATAAGTTTTACAGAACTGTACAGTAGCAATATACAAGAGTGTATTCTTTTCTTAAGTCTAAATTCACTCAACTTTAAAGTGCATGCAACTGCTTCGTGCACATACCTTAATACTTGAAACAGATTCAATTTAAGGGCGAAACCTGTTTTTGCATACTCCTACATAAGTGCAATCCGCTGCAGTTGCAAGCGCAAATATACCTTAAATAGATTTAATTTAGGAGTGCAATCAATTTTTGTATACTTCTAAATACCCTAAACATATTCAAATTATGAGTACAAACCGTTTTTACACGAATAATTGCGGTATAGTTGGCCTAGTGGTTAAGGCGTCCTCCTTCGGATTGGGAGGTCGAAGGTTCGAGCCCTACGGGAGCGTTAATTGAAGGATGAATGTTTCTCGTGGAACTCGTTCCGAAATGGCCGCTTTCAGTAGGGGTGACACTATTTTAAACACGACCTTACCTTTTATAATTCAATTTAAGAGTGCAACCCGTATTTGTACACATCTATGCACATTTAATAGATACATTTTAACAGTACAACCCGTCTTTGCACATTCATTTTTACTTCAAAAGATACAACTTTATAGTATAACACGTTTTGCAAACACCTAAATACAATAAAGAGATTCAATTTAAGAGTACAAACATTTTTTAATTTTTTGCACACATGTATAAACCCTTAAAAGTTAAAATATAAGAGAACAACCCATTTTTGAACAGGCATAATTACCTTATATAGACTAAATTTTAGAATGCTGCCTGTTTTTTGTACATACATAAATATCTTATAAAAGCTAAACCGGTTTCTGGACATTCATATATAACTTAAATGGATTCAATTTAAGAGTGCAACACGTTTGTGTCAACACCTTTTTACCCAAAATAGAGTCTTTATGAAAGTGTAACCTGTTTTGCACAAACCTATATGCCATAAAGAGAGTTACCCGTTTCTTTACATTTGATAGATATAATTTAAGAATGCCAATCCGTTTTTTACACACACATCAATACCTTATAAAAATTGAATCTAAGGATGCAACCCGTTTGTGAACATACATTAATACCTTAATTAGATTCAATTTAAGAGTGTAACACGCTTTTGTTTACATCTGTATACACTAAATAGATACTGTCCTAGGATGATAACTTGAGCCTTTGTTTACATAACAAAGACCAATAACAATGCGAAAAATAGGTTAGGCAGATCAATGCCACAACCTATAAAAATGAAATTAAAACTACAAGTTATAATATGTCTTGTTAGCGCAGTAGGTAGAGCATCCGTGTCAGTAACATATTACCCGTACAGGCAGAAGTTCGACTACTGGTAATACACTTCTTTTTTACCTTAGAAAACAGCCAATTGTTCAGAAAACAAGTTTGACTGTTTTTTCCAAACATACATGAATATGAGATCGAATATCTTATTTAAACACTGCGATCAAATAAATACAAAAAGAAAATAGAATAGAATTAAAAAATTAAATATATACTACAAAATACATATTATAAGAATAAAAACAAAAAGGAAAACGAAAAATAATATATAATAATGATAAAAAACAGAGCAATAAGAAAAAACTGTGGTTATAAAATGGCACTACGTGGGGTTCGAATCTATGAATACAAAACACCAAAAGTGCCAATAACTTCGATCTCCTGGCAGAGCCGTAAATGTCATACACCAACGATACTGTAAGAATAATGTTATAAAGTATATGTAAGTGCTTACTTTTACGATATCAGATAATAATCCAGATAACCCCGTTTTTGGACTTTCTCATGTACCGTTAAGACTAAATCATCATCTTAGGACAGTACAATGTAAGAGTGCAACTTGTTTTCTTATACTTATAAACATATATTTATGTATGTAAACAAATGGATTGCATTTTTAAAGTACATTTATATAAGGTATTTATGCATGGGGAAAAAGGAAATACACTCTTGTATTTTGCTACTGTAAAGATCTGTATATTGGATAGACATTGTATATAATTTTGTAAATAAACGACTCGTACTCTTATTATAAATAACAGGTTAAGCATTTACTGCGCATGCATTAATATCTTCGCTCATATTGTTATGAATTTTAAAATATAACCTCATTGTTGGAAATCTTATTATTTTAGTATTAAGTAACTTGATACTTTTAGTGTTTCAATTGAATTGTAGAACTAAACTTAATCTACCATCAATTAAATCGCAAAGAGGTCTAGATGGAAAATAGTTCCCAACTTTATGGTTTTAAACAATCTAAAAATGCAAACAAAATCAAGTCTCAAGTTATCTTAACTTACAGGACGAGTAATTTGCTTAGATTTTTGTATTTTCTGATTGCAGATCAGGAAATACAATGCTGACATTCAATCTCTGGCACAGAATTTCACGACAAGCCTAACAACAAGTAGTTCACAAAACAGCTTAAAACTAGCGATGTAAAAGAAATAATTATTTTTATTTTGTTACAAGTATCCAACAAATTACAACGCATTATAAGTTAAAAGGTAGCTTTCTTCGTTTAACTTCCCCGTGGTGCAGGGGTAACACGCTCATTTAGGGTGTGAGAGGTCTGGGGTTTAAATCCCAGTCGAGGCAACTATTTTTTATGTGTTTTTTAAAGGGTAGCCACGATAAGCAAGGGTAAAGACTATTTTAGTGTGGCTGTCATAAAGAAATGAACGTAAATGATTTTTTTATGCAACTGTAGTCATGCAAAATTCCGCATGTATCAAACTCAAACTGTTATAGTAAAAAAAGCTAAACGCAGTCGCTGCATCTCGGTGCCCTGTAAGATGAATTATAGTATATATAAAACTTATTCAGGAAAAAAGCATACAGACATAACAATACAATTTAGATTGGAAAGATCAGAAACTACCACAGAGTTTGCAGCCCTTTGATTTTTTAAGTGTGAGGATACATGTCCATTAATTTTCTTCCTTGCTTCATTGCCGTGTGAGCGGAAATTGCAAAAACGTTCGCTCTACTGTACACTGTATTGACGCATAATATCTCTCTCCGTCTGTAAAAGAATATAAACTCTCAGCGTACGTCGCGTTCTATGTCCAGCGCCGCTGAAGGGCTACCATGAACAGTACTAGACGACATTAAATTAATAATATTTGACCTTCAAGGAAGTGAAAATGAACTTTAAACCGGTATAAATAAAGAAAAGATTAAAAATAAGAGACAAAGTCCGGGTAAGTCTGGATCATTTCTAGTATGCAGTCCATTTCCGCTTAGTAACATTAGCGTTATAGCTGCGATAGTATTTGAAGCGTTGATTGTGTTGTTTATCCTTACAAACATTTGGTCTGCTAGAATTTCTTTTTTTAACAATTAGGAACATGTATCTCTGTATAATACATTTTCCCATGATGTTCTGTTATTGCATCGTAGAGTAAGCATTTAGTAATGGGAGAACATATGATAAACAACATCAACAAGGAAATGTTCAATGAAAGACCTTTAACATTTGATCTCATCGATGACAAAGCTTTTCATTTTGCCATGTTGAAATACAATAAATACAAAATAGAGAAAAACAGAATGCTTAAAGAAAGCCTAACGCGGCAAAATTGAAAATGCTGCATGCTCGATTTGATTTACGGAAATTGAAAGTGAAAGTTTCCATCCACGCACCACGCATCGGCTTTAGCAGACTCCAACATTTAAACACAAAAATTGTGGCATTTTGAGGTGTGTCCATACGGTGGTTATCATGGAACCTTCAATGTGACTCTGTAGTATCATCCCATGAAAAGGGCCGTATGGTCCCCAAGTAAAAAATGAGTGTGCCTGACACGGAAAGAAATGCAGAAATATACATGTATGTCTAATACTTAATATTGTACTTGTATATATTGTATATTAAGATTAAAAAGAATGAAATAACACTAATGCCAAAAATTATTTTTCCTGAAAAATACAGAAAAAAAATCTGTTCCTCTTAAATACAAGAGGAGTATAAATCCTCTTCATCTTTTTTTTTTTAAACTTTGAACGTTTATTATTTCTATATTTTTTAATTCACCTACCGGGCGGCTTCAGCTGTGGGGTGGGGGCTGTAGATTTACCTTTCTGTTCATCCATCCTTCAGTCCGAAATCTGAATCCAACAATCACACAGAAAGTAGAAATAGCTAATCTGATTAAAATGTAGATAATGAACCGTGATGAGATTATATTAATCATTTCAAGTTTTAATTTGTCCGTCCGTCTATCCGTCATCCTGTCCGGAAAGTAAAAACGCTAGGTTGTTGATACGTGGTATGCTTATAGAAGACCATATGAAAATTATGCACATTACTTTTGTCATCCATTTGTCTATCTGTCATTCCTTTTTTTTTCATCTGAAGAAATCTGTATTCTTCTATAACTCAAAAGTAAGAAAGCTAGGTTGATGAAACATACTCCCCCTTCCCAGCTCACTGTATACACTCGCGTTAGTTCGGACCGCTGTCTTAACTAACGTAGAATTATGACATTGACCAATGAAAGTTAAAAAAATTCCTTTCGACCCGGAAATCTTTATACGCAATTTCAATGGTTGAAGCAGATCAGGTGACTGCACAATTTATTAATAGACTGGTATTTCCTCGTCAGTTTGTAAACAAAATAGTGTCTCAGAGATCTCTGCTGAAGTTTGTGTGAAGAAAGGTAGGATACAAACAGGGCCATTGAAGATGGGATAGTGACAAAATTAGTAGTACAAATATCCTAGTCTTCAAGGCGTAACGCATCTACATCATTTCAATCGTTCAAGAATTACGAAAGAAACCAGTTTCTGCGACCTACATCCGAAAAAAACATAGACATTTGTAAAGGACACTTTTCATATGTCTACTCTTACTCAGGTTCATAAAGACACCAGAGCAGATCAACCAGCATTTTTGTAAACTTCCTGAAATAGGTGATTCACATAAAAGGATCCAAAGTCTATTCCAAGAATGTGACCAAAAGTCAGGTGATGAGTGATCCAAACACGTTTACCATAACCACTTTAAGCCACAGATCACATAATTATGTAAGATATCAGTAAACTAAGATACGTTCGTATTCATGGCTATCAGGTAGAGTAAATAAGGTGCTAGTAGATTGAACAGGGGATGAGATAGTGGCAGGTGTCTTTGAGTGACAACTGTGACACCCTCAATCAATAAATGTGTGAACCTTGAAATATAGCATGTGTGATATTTATTAGTGTTACAGAAAACCATTTATGGATTAACCTTTAAACCTTTACTATGAAAAATTTAAATGGTAGACAATATCGTAAAAGTTTGACAACACCCTATTTATTTTTTCTTTACATGTTTCCATTTTCAAATTTTAGGATACTGGAAAGTTTGAATAAGATAAATATAAAATTCTGAATAAACCAATGTTTCTCTGTTGCGACACATATTGAAAGGTCTGCTTGAAGCTAAATGAAATGGATAAATCGTGTAAAAAATGCCAAAATTCACCTAGCCAATAGTGTCAAAAATGCCCTCCGACTGAGGCAAAATAAAACGTTTTTACACGGGAAAAAAAAAATTTTTTCTTTTAAAAGTAAGTTAAAAAATTAAATTTTTTTTTTTGTTTTCATTTCAGATTTTTTTTCTACAAAAGATTTTTAAAAATAAGAAAGGGAAAATTTTTGACTTAAATCCCCTTTCCCGGGATTTAAAAGAAAATTTTGATAATTAACCCCAATCTCTTGTTCCTTTGGCCCCAAAAATTGGTTCCTTTTTATTAGAAAAAAGACTGGCTCAAAAATTCGGGTATTTTAAATTTGGTAAATATTATAAATTGAAACATGACACTGTTTTTTTATAAATTAAATTTTTGCTTTTTTAATTTCCCCTTTAAACCCCTTTCTTTCAAAATAGACGTTTTTTTCACGCCTTTAACCCCCCCCCCCCCCTTTTGAGGGCCCAAAAAAAGGAAAAAAAGGGCCCTTTTTTAGACCCCCAAAAACTTGTTTTGTTTGGGAAAAAATTTTGTTTTTAAAAAATATCCCCTTTTTCGGCGGCCTTTGCCCCTTTTCCCAAAGAATGCATCAAAGTGGGGGGTCAAGGAGGGCATTTTGGGCTTTTGAGAGCTAAAAATGGGCCCAGATCGACACCAAAATTTCCCCCATTTTAAAAACCCCCAATTATTTGTTTTTTTTTTCTTATCTTTTTGAAAAACTGACCAGTTTTTACCAAATTCCCTATCTTTAAAAAACGTGAAGTAAAAACAAAAGGTTTAAAATTTAAGGATATATTAAAAGCTAACCATATATAGGCTCCCAAAAAAAATGGGGAAAAATGAAAAGCACCTGGAAATAATAAAGGGTAATTAAGGACTAAACCCCAAATTGGGGAAAGGTCCACACAGGAACAATACTTCCCCCTTGTGAATATATAAAAAGAGTTTTTGCGCCAAACCCCCCATTGGGCCCCTTTTTTTTTCAAAAAAACCCCGCAGAGATGACTCTCAGAATGGAGCAGATTTATACCGTGATTGCTGCCTGTGTTATAACTAATATAAATGGAGGTAAATGATTTTTAAACGTATATAAAATCACATGGTAATAGCAACTTATTAAAGATAACAGACATTATTATTTTGCTCTTCTGTAAATAACTAAGAAAGTACATGATTCTCAAGATTAGTGTACAGTTATATTTATTGTTCACTTTTCAAAAGAGCTAAACTATTTCTTTCTTTTCCAGTAAAGCACAAAAATATTTATTACAATATTATACATTACAAATGCATGCGTTTAAATAGATAAATATTCAATAGATCGTATAAAAATATATAAAAATAGTTATTTTTATGTCTGAAATATTAATTGCTCATTTTTCAGTACAGCTAGGAAATATTTATTAGATATACGTACGTTCAATAGATAGACGAAATGAATTATTTATTTCTCAATATACTGCTAACATTTACATTTTTTAAGATTATTTTGATAAACATAGTGAATACATCCTTGGTATCGGAAGGGAGAAAGTTTAACCGGTGACCGAGAAAGTGTATCTAGGCGAGCCTTAGCGAGCCAATATTCACTTTCGTAGCGAACCGGATTAACCTTTTTCGTCCCGACAACAACCATGCATGTATTCGATTAATTCTGCTTCTATTTAGTTAAAACATGGTGTTTTTTTTAGATAATGTAAACGGTTTCATTCTTACTTTTCCCCAAATAAAACAGCGTCTATATGTATTTTATGTAGATAAGTTTATCCGGCAAGGTTTACCCAGCTAATAATATAGACAGTAGCGGGATAAAAATCAGTAAAACACATTATCATAATCATGATAATTAGGAAATGAAAGAAAAAAATAAGAGCACCACATGTTTTTACCAGTGTAGATGCATATTGATATTTCATAAACTTTGTTACTATTACTGATTCAATGTTAACTTTAGAATGCATTGACGCCCCATCATACAGCGGTACTCTGAACGTGACACTGGGCGGATATACATGCCAGCGCTGGGACAGTCAACAACCTCACCAACATACAAGGAACATTTTCAATCGCTTCCCGAATGACGCTTCCGTAAAAGCTGCCAATAACTATTGTAGAGACGTTGATGGAAGTTGTAAGTCCACACTTACGATCACTACGTATATTGTATCTATTTATAATTTTTTTTTAAAATTTAGAACATTTTATATTTTAACAAAATAAAGTTTTCAGTATTTGTTCAGAAATTATTGTAAGATAGAAGCAAGAAAGCGGACAAAAAATAACAATGTTTACTGCATTGTATACTGATTAAGTTGTTTGGTCTATAATGGGCACATTTTCCTGAAGTATTTCGAATAGTATTACATACAAAATATAAATGTATCGTCTGGATATTCGTATAAAATATATTTTTGTAAAAGAGTTCTAAGTGATTTATATGATGAATAATGATACGACCATGAAAATTGGTTGGCGGCATCAAGTGGTTTATGAAAGAAGTTAATGTATCATCATGTACATTTTGAATGGCGGGAAGAGGGCGGTGTGTGACTTAATTAAGGGAACGATTGGGGCAACCACAATTACAAGAGATAGATAAGAATTTTATTAAGGTACAAACATAAAGTCTATAGCCATAAACAATAATGGCGTGTATACATACATATAAACATATTAACAAATGCATAATACATCTAAATACGAGAAAAGTAATATTACATACATAATATCACAGTCATGAAATAAATATTAAGACTATAATAATTAATGTTCGAAATTAGTTAGAATTCCCTACCAGTCGTTTCTCTAACTAAAGTTGCATAGTAAATAAATTTAGATAATTTTTTATAACATTCTGTTGTGAGTTACTCATTAACACTTTAAATGTGTGTACATTTGGCCAAGGGCAGTAGTATTTAGGTAAATATTCTAGATCAATGTTATACGGACAAGCAAGTAAAAAATGATATTCCGTTTCAACAACATTCATATTGCATTTTAAACAAAAACGTTGATCCCTTTTAATATTTCTAAATCTTTCTTCTACAATCATTAATTTATGAGCAGAACATCTAAAACGTGAAAAGGCTAAATTTATTATTTATAATACAATCAACATACTTTTCTCTTCCAAATGTGCTTTTAATTAAACTACACGTATCAAGTTTACTAGAATTATTAATTTCAGAAAACCATTGTTGATAATATTCATCATATATACGTTGGATAATAGACTTAAGAAAAATAGAATGGGGTTATCAAATAAATAAGAAAAGCCAAAGTCTTGTAAGTGTCAAAAGGTAAAATCATAACTAGAACTCATTGCGTAGGTTAGTCGATTTAATTGTAATATATACGAAGAAACATAAGTACATGATAATAATACAAGTTAATTAAAACATACATAAAATACAACAATACAACAATTGAACAATGCTTATAAGAATTAATTTCAATTAAATTAATGAAATGAAAATAATCTTACCACCGCGTCTCAATACAAAAAAGTAAATAACTTAATAATAAGATATTTCCAAAGAAATTAATTAAGTAGACTTTGTATATCTATACTCGTAAGAGAATAAAGATAAAGTCAATGTAAGCTGGAGAAGGAAAGTTCGCGGGAATTTGGAAGAAAGGAAATGTTAAAAACCAATGTAAAACTTTCTCAAATCTCTTTCATACAACATACAAGACGATTGGACATACAAAAACAATTCACAAAATTGCACGAGATACAGACATAGTTGAATTGTTTCGGCCGTTTCCGTGAATTTCCGCAAATAAGCGTACGTTACGGAACCATCCGATACAATACAATAGCAGATGATAACATACGCCACGGAGACAAACGATAATCGACGCATGAGCGGACATTAAGAATACTTTTCCCGCGACTAAATGACGCAGAGTGCACGGCAAAATGAAAAAAATTAACCCTAACAAATTTTAAAAAGACCCGTGACAATTTAAAAGTTTATTTTTACAATTTATTGGGGGCCATTTTTTAATTTAAAACCTTTATTGTTTTTATCCCGTCATTCATCTTTAATTTTTTTACCCAAAAATTTAATTTTGATTTTAGCAAATTCTAAAACCAAAAATTTACAATACTAATCTTACGTAAAAAAAAGTAGGGAAAATTTTACCTAATTTTTCCCCCCCAAAAAATTTCAGTAGGGATTACATGTTACACCTGGTTTAAACCTTTCTTCATAAAAATTTTTTTGCACTCGCCTCAAAAATTTGGTGAAATTTTGAAAAACCCCATATTTCAGACCCATAGTTAAGAATAGGCATTATCATAGAATCAAACAGTTTAATTTTTTCAGAAACATTCAATAACAAGTTATCAAAAAGAGAGTTGAGTTCATATAAAGCGTTGAAGGCTTGCTCAGATAAACATTTTTGTGTACTGTTTGTTAGTGCCTTTATCTTTACGAAAACCAAATTGATACTCTGACAGCAGATTATTAGTTGTTGCCCACCTACGTAGGCGAGAATCTAACATAATTAAAAAAACACACTAGTGAAGTAATGCCTCTATAGTTATTTACATCACTAGTGTTTCCCTTTAAAGGCACGGGAACAATAATTCCTTTTGTCAAAGTCTCAGGATTAACACAATTTATATACATATAATTAAACAATTTGCAAAGCGTTGGTGTAATTATATCTTTACACTCTAAAAAATCTCACTTATTAAATTATCAACACCTCCACTTTTCCCACACTTTAATGATGATACTGCTATTTCAATTTCTGAGATGGTAAACTCTTTATCTAATTGTAAAATAACATTCTCTTCTAAACAAGCCTCAACCAAATTATTCTCTGTTTTCATCATTGCTAAATACATTGTCTACTGTAATAAAGGGTTTTAAAATGTTCAAAAAATTCCTTTTTGCTAATGTCACTCGCTGTTGATTTTTTATTTTACGTATTTCCTTTTAAAAATATTTGGTTGATGTTTCGCTAAATATTGTAGATTTTGCTTTTGATTTATATTGAATGCTGCACGTGCTTTTTTTTGAAATTTTATAGTTTTTTAACAACATTGTGTTTTCAGAGGATTTGTTTTCCTATTATATCGATTAGCTATTCTAAACTCCCGCCGTGCCACCTCGCAGTCATTGTTAAACCAGGGACTTTTATATTTTCTTTTATTTTCATGTTTCTATTTTTTTTTCAATTGAACACTTCTTTCCAAAAATATTAAATGCTTTGTCGTACAGACTATTTGATATTTGAAATACACCATCATTAACAGCGATTTCCTGTGATAAAATATTACTTACAATGTTATCTATTTTACATAATTCTGATAAAATTGCAGATCTATATCTTTCTTTTACTTAGTTTAATCCACATAACTCCACTAGTATCTGTTTCTATCACTGAGATACCCTCTTTAAATTGAATTCGGTAAAAAGGACAAATTCCTCCATGACCCCTTTTGGACTTCAAACTTTCAGGCCCTGTGTCAGGAGAAATGTCTGCCTTGATGTTATTTAATCTTAGGAAAGATTTAGCAATAAATACTAGAACCAATTTCCAAGATATGGGGGCTGGGCAGCACCGCCTGACATAAAATTGAAATATTCTCAGTTGGAAAACTAGCATGTAATTGTTTAGTTAACACTATTTTTTTAGGTATTTTTATCTTTTTCTATCTCAAATCAATATATACATTTAAACAACAACCTCTGACTATTATTTACACCCAAAACACAGAACTCTGATCATTATTTACACCCAAAACAAACACACATCATTTATCAGCCACTTATACGAAATATCTTTCCACGTATACGTCTTTTATACGAAACAAAACAAGACACCTGGCGAGCCCAAGCTCTAAACAACTTATGACCAAACAAAACAATAAAATCACCACAAAATAAAGAACACAAAATGAATATTTTTACAACTCTAAGATACAGTATAAACCACAAACATTCATCCAACAATATCAACTTCACACAATCTAATCAGCATCAGAAAACAACTTAAACTAAAGCACCCAATATTTACATATATCCCCAAAACAAAGCAGCAGCTAATATAATCTTGACAATACCAAACATTCAACCAATATCGACCAATTATATCTTCACAAATAGATATAACTCAACAACCAAAACAACTAATTACAACCAATAAACCCTGATCAATTAAGATCACCACAATTATATTCAACCACTTCAATAAACCAACAAAACTAACAAACCAACAAAATTCTCTTCTCAATAAAAAAATAACCGCTACACGCTATCAGCTTGTCTCTCCTAACTGATGTAAAATCTCTCTCAAAACGCGCATATTTGCTAGCTGAAACGATTTGACCTTTAAACATGTATACATATTTTATACTCCCAGCAACAGGTTTATAAATGAAACTGTACATTGAAATCTGATACACTTCAGTGTATCGCTGACTCGTTGTAAAAAAAACACTATCTACAGTAAAACTGTATGATTATTCTGACAGCCCCCTACTCAAGAAAACACTCCACTGTTTTCAAACAAAAGGAATAATCTACAATGTCTCTTTTCAGGTATCTAGTCTACTTAGGTAATCTGCACACACGTTGTCCTTTCCTTTCACAGCTACTATTCTAAACGTATAGTTCTGTAGAAATAATGCCCATCTCATTATGCGGCCACTTTCTACTTTACATTTCTGAATATACGTTAAAGGAGCATGGTCTGTATGCAGCTCAAATTCTTTCCCGTACAAATATTTGTTGAATTTCTTTATTCCAAATACCATTGCAAGACATTCCCTTTCGATAACCGAGTAGTTTCTTTCTCTATTCAACAATTTCTTACTCGCGTAAGCTATTGGAAGCAGACCCGCATCATACTGTTGAAGAAGTGCAGCCCCAACTCCGGTATCTGAGGCATCACATTGCAAAACAAATGACTTTGAAAAGTCTGGAAGTCGTAGTATTGGTGATCGTGTCAGTACTTGCTTCAATGTCGTAAAGGCTTTTTCATGTTCTGGTTTCCATATGATTTTATTTGGCTGTCCTTTCTTCGTAAGATCTGTCAATGGTGAAGCAATTTCTGCAAATGAAGCAATGAATTTTCTGTAGTATCCAGCTAGACCAAGAAATAATCTCAGTTGCTTCTTTGACTCTGGTCGCATAGCGTCTCTAATTTTGATCAATTTGTCATCTCCCATTTGCATTTGTCCTTTGCCAACAACATGACCGGTAAATGGTATACTTTCAAATCCAATCATACATTTAGAAGGCTTAACTGTGATCTTTGCGTTTCGTATTCTTTCGAACAATTGTCTCAACATCTTCATGTGTCTCTCCCATGTAACCGTATGTCCAAGCACATCGTCAACATAGTTATCAGTATCATTCACTCCGGAAAGCAACTTCCGCATCATTCTATTAAATGTTGCACCAGAATTGACCATTCCAAATGGCATCTATCTGAATTGGTAACTACCTTCTGTTGTAGAAAATGCTGTTAGATGTCTTGATTTTGCTTCAATTGGTATTTGCCAAAAACCTTTGGTCAAATCAATTTTTGTGAAGAACTTATCTTCTTTTAGCTTTGCCATCACATCCTCAACTTTACCCATTGGTTCTGTATCAAACTTTGTTACATAGTTGAGTCGTCTGAAGTCAATACAAAAGCGGTTTGTATTATCCTTTTTCTTCACCAAAACAATTGGTGAATTATAATCAGAATTTGCTGGTTCAATGATACCACATTCAAGCATTTTCTTAATTTCATCCTCTACCGCTGTCCTTTTTGCATATGGTATCGTATATTGTCTAACACGAATTGGTGTTTTGTCAGTCAACTCAATCTTGTGAGATTCAAGATCTGTAGTTCCGGGAATATCAGTAAAAATATCCTCAAATTCTTGAAGCAACGCATTTACTTCTGATTTTTGTTCAAGTGTTAATTGATCATTAACATTAACATCTCTGTACGTCTCTTCACTCTGTGTGTCTACTAGTTCTAAAAGATTTTCATCATCAACAACCCCATTATCATCATTATTTTCGGCTTCTATTACAGCTACACTCGCACAAATTCTATCTTCTCTTTCTTCATATTTCTTCAGAAGATTTATGTGGTACATTCCAATTCTATCACCTACTTTTACTTTGTAGTCAAACTTGTTAACTGCTTCACTTACAACAAATGGACCTTTCCATTGTAACATTAGTTTATTGTGTGTTGAAGGCAGGAGCAATAAAACTTTGTCTCCTTTCTTAAGACTTCTTGGTCGTGTTTTCTTATCATAATGATGTTTATACTCTTCTTGTGAGTTGCTGAGATTCTCTCTAGCAATCTTGCATGTTTGTTCTAATCTATTTCTCAAATCTAGGACGTACTCATACGTATTACGTGTCTCTGGTACTTCTGTCTCTGTCCATAATTCTTTTAGTGCTTGCATGGGACCTCTAACAGTTCTGCCATATAGAAGTTCAAATGGTGAGAACCCTGTACTTGACTGAGGGACTTCTCTGTATGCAAAGAGAACCGCAGACAAATATCTATCCCAATCCTTAGGTCTTTCTTGGCACATTTTCTTCAACATGCTTTTTAAAATACCATTCATTCTCTCACAAAGACCATTACATTTTGGATTGTAAGGGGTAGTAAACAACTGTTTCAGTGATACAAGTCTACAAACTTCTTCCATAAGTTGTGACGTGAACTGACTACCCCTATCACTAAGTATTTCCGATGGGAAACCTACTCTTGCAAAAATATCTAACAATGCTTCAGCTATATTTTCAGTCTCAATTCTTGGTAAAGCAACAGCTTCTGGGTAACGTGTAGCATAATCAACTACAGTTAATATGTACCTATTTCCCTTTTCCGATACAGGCGTTATTGGCCCTATCAAATCAACCGCAATTCTCTGGAACGGAGTATCAATAATAGGCATTTCACCTAAAGGAGCTTTCTGAAGTCAACCCTGGGCACCGTCTTCTGACAAATATCACAGGAACGGC